>NC_142378.1:16561250-16775000 GCF_059441005.1 Hippichthys cyanospilos | reverse complement strand
TTATTTTTTTTTCAAGTGACAAGGGCTCTCATGCACACAAATTTACCATTTAAGAACAGCATAAAACTGCTGACAAGTGAGCCAGAGTTCAAGAACTATTTCTGTGCATGTTTTTTTCCCACAAGCTCTGCTCACTCAAAATAGTAATATGATTCAGGTGCTATTCCCTACTCACTTTGTAGTGGTATAGGGCTGTTTTAGCCCAGATGCAAGCACAACTTAATCCATGTATGCCATCCAGTGGTAAATAGTGATATGGCAATCTAAAACTATACACTTGAAAACTACACACAATTATCAAAAATCCAGCTGCAGTATAATAGACGTCTTTTGGATGAATGCAAACAAATGATGCACGTCCTTCCGGCAGCTTCCATCTCTGCGTGTCTCGAGGACATGTCGACTGTCTGGAGGTCATCATCGCTCATGGAGCAGACCTTAATGCCACAGATGGTGCCGGTGTGTTATTTCACGATAAATTAAAATGTTTTATCTAGCAAGGCCACTGCATCACATGCATCATGTGTTGTGTGCTGTTTTGGATTGTTAGGATATGGCGCCCTTCACCTCGCGGCCAAAAACAGGCAGACAGGGTGTTTAAAGAGACTTTTACAGGTAGTTGAACGTGGCAACACACATTATTTTTTCAATTAACTTTCAAATTGAGCTGCATTTATTCTCCTCTGTCTATAATAGGAGAGATTGGAGGTAGGCTGCACAGACACCGTCGGGAGGACACCCCTTCATCATGCAGGTACGGTAATAGGAACTGACTCTTTCTAGATGCATATTTTGGTTAGTTTAATTAGTTAGACAAAACATTACTGTACATCTGACCCATTTCAACATACAGTACTTACAGTATTCTTTTTGTATTACGGTATGTCATTTCTTAGATTCCTCAACTATGGTATCAAACATATTATGATATCTCATACATCATATAATTGCTTTAAAATACACAATATTTTGTTCAAATGTCATTTTATTTTTTTGTAAAAACAGTATAAACATACTGTATTCTGTATGGTCTACGATAAATCAATGTGCCCACATACTCTCCAGCATAACTACTGGAAAGATGGTATTTTGATTTTTCATTTTTACAGTTGTACGATACAAAACCTGGCCACATTTTTAAAATAAAATACGGTGCCCCTCACTTTGCTTGTGATTTTGTTCTGCGCACCCACAGTAGGTCCATTCCCGCAAAATAGAGGTTGAATATTTTTTATATACTGTTTTATATACTTTTGATTAGATTTTTGAGGGGATTAAGCCTATATTAGGTTGTTATGACCGCTAATCAACAATTTTATTTCCAGCCGTCAGTGGCTGCTTATCCTGCACCGAGATCCTGTGGGACTTTAAAGCCGATCTCGATGCACAAGATGGGGTAAGTTTAAAAATGATTAGCTGATTATAGTTGTTGCATTCATTCCCCAATAATGTCTGGTTTTGACCCACCTGTTCAGGATGGAGCCACCGCTCTCATGCTGGCAGCACAGATGAGTCGGGTGCAGCTGTGCAACTTTCTGCTGGGTCGGGGTGCCAATGTAAACATTCAGGACAACCAGGGAAGGTATACAACTCTTCTTCTGTGCTGCAGCCTCAGCCAAGGAGCCCCACCTGGAAGTTGTGTGTCTGTCAGCTGCTGCTCAATTCCTGACAGATGGAGTTGGGTGAGAGCCCCAAACCTCTATGGGGCCATTATCACACCAGTGGGGTTGTGCTGGTGGGAACAGAGGAAGGATTCATTAAGAAAGTCTGTGGAATTCGGATAAGATTTCAAGAGTGGGAGTTCAAGGCCTCTGGCAGGGATCAACAAACTTTCAGGTTGATGTTGGAGTTGGCAAACATGTTGATTCCGTCTCATTTGGTTTGCTGGCACAACTGATCACTCTAACGCTGGCATGGAAAAGGCAGCTGTGAACATTCAGCGAGTGTGATTGGGTTGATAATTGTGTCACACAAAATTGGGATCATTTGTCGCGTAGTGCAGTTATTCCTAACTACGATACCAGTCAATTGCTGTCCTCCAATTTTTAATGACCATGTCGGCTTCCATCAGGACCGCCTTGATGCTGGCCTGCGAGAGTGACAGTGCTAAAACGGTGGCCGTTCTACTGAGGGGCGGGGCCAACACGCAGCTGGTCGACGGCCTCGGAAACATGGCGGACGACTACAGCCCCGACAGCCCTCACATTGTGCACATGTTGCAAAATGGAGCGCCTCCTGGTACAGTACTCTTGCCGAAATTATTTCTAAGGGCAGATACACACTTGACCATTTAGACCATGCTTCAGCCTACTTGACTAAACTTTCAATACATTTCACTAATTGAGTGCAAAGTAGAAAATAGAAAATGTACTTTGTGTACTACTGTGTATGTGTACACAGATTTACACGTATCTCAATGTAAGAAAATGTTCTCTCTTCCACTGCATACGTATTGTCAGATGGCACAGGCGAGGAGGTAATGTCGCATTACTACTAATTCTTCTTGGCGCATAATCATATTGTCAATGTTTTCCATTGCAATGTTATTAAGAGCTGTGCGTTTATCTCCATATTTAATAGATACTTCTCCTTTACTTTTATTTTCATCTGATTGCCTTCCTCCCTATTTACTCTATCAATGCAGACCCCTCAGAACAGCTCACGGGCCTCATTGGTGGAAGGGGGTAGCACTCCTCGCAAAAGGAAAGCCCCTCCTCCACCACGCTCTCCTCTCCAGGTACCCTCCACGGTTTTATCCTAACTTTCATTGCATCTTTTTTTTTTTTTTTACATTATCAACAAACTAACTGTAAAATATTATAATTGGAAAGATTATGGCAAAGCAGTACTTTTATACTCAAGCCATAGCATAGAAAAACAATGAATTGTGGTATGGTGTGGGGTTTTTCATACTATATGTAAGATTTTAGCAAATAATGGAGGCTCTAGACTACCCCCTCCCAAAAAAAATCTGCAAACAGGTGAATTAACACGTAGGAAATGGTGGATATGCAGAAACACTACTGTACACAATGGATGCTTGCTTTTTGCTGATAGTGCGAGATTGGAGGAGGGAGAACACAAAAATCGGCATTAAATTGATGCCAACTGAAATGCATTGGGGGAAAAAAAAAGCTCAAAAATTCATAACAAAATTCACAACATAGTATAAATATAGCATAAAAATTGTATACAGGAATATTGTCTCAAGGTTGCCATGAATTTACTTTCATGAAAAACTTAAGTGAATGTTTAATTGAATAAAAAGCATAGTCTTGTATGAATGGAAACAGACCCTTACACAGGTTAATTGCAGTGTTGGGCAAGTTTCTTCAAAACTGTGACGTATCCTTTATTATATATTCCTGTCATTTCAAAGCAATTAGTCACATTACAATAATACAGTATTTGAAATGTGATGCATTACTACTATTGCATTACTTTTATATTACTCTCAATACCAGAACTGGATTTATAAATATGGATTTGCAATTCTAAATGTAGCTCATTACGCTCATCACACATCCAGTGAAAGATTGGCGTAAGCCTTAAACCAGTCCAAATAATTTCCTCTGTATTGTATTGTAAACCTTTAAGACGAGATACAAAATCCTTTTTTTTGTATCTTAATACCTTTATTACTTCGCTTCACTGCATAGTGATTCGTGGTTTATGCTGTAGGCAAAAACAGTTACCTTATCATTATTGGTAGTTGCCACAAGGATCTTACTAACCAAGGTTTCCGAATGCTGGTGAATCCACTGTGGAAAGCGTCAGCATATTTTCAAACGAATCTCCTAACCACTTGAAGTTGAAGTGGCATCCCTCAGAGAGAGCGCAATCCTCTGCGTGTTTTCTTTTCGCTAAATTCACGTTACTATGATACCACTCTAAATGGTTTGTCAAATTACTGGTCACATTTGACTAAGTGGACAGATATCTAGGTGTCGCACACAAAGTGCACTTAATTCTTACATTCTTCGTATCTTCATCTCTGACGAACTGAAAGTAATGCGCGTATATCCATCTTGTGTACGTCTTGTCTATATTCAACTTGTAATCTCTGCTGTAGTAGACTGGAATGAACATTTAATGAAGTTAACATTCTTTATCTATCGTTTGTGAACGTTTCATATGGTCATCATGGTCGTTCAGGGTTTGCAACCCAACCCTCATCCACGTAGTCCCACTCCCACAGTTCAGTCGCCTGTGCCCCCTGCTCAATCGCCTTCTCCTCAGCCTCCAGAATCACATCAGGTGACTGCTGGTTGATATTTTTAAACAAAGTTATATTTTACTACGAATTGACATGAAGTTTTGGGGTTTTTTTTTGGTATAAGGTGGAAGATGAGGAGGTGTTTGAGGAGATTCGGCGATTACGTCTTGAGCGAGGTCGTCTCCTTCAGAAGATAAAAGCCTTGGAGCAGCAGCAACGGAGCGCCCTCTCTGCCTTGGAGGAGGTACTACAGTCTAATGTATACTTTTTTTTAACAGCAGTGTGCGGCACAACATGCAATATTGTCTTGTACTCATGCACCACATTAGCTGTCCCAACTGAAACAGCGCCTCAAGGAGGCAGAGGATGAGAGGGACAAGTTAATCGAGGTGCTGAAGGGAGTGCATAGTGTCGGGGCGAGTGACTCTGAAGATATAGAGGAAATGTTTGACTTTCCAGGTATGTCATTTGTTATTCCAAAGTATCTAGAAATCTTGCATGGGGATTCCTACGTGGGTAAAATCTCTTTTTCAAATAGCATGGGGCAATAAGTCTAATCTGGAAAAAACTTTTTGCACACTTTCTCTAATGCTTAAGATGCTGTAAATCGGAGCCAAAGCAGTGGTTAATAGGAAGAGAATAATTTGTGAAGGAATAATGCTTGAGTGATGTGTCTCAACAGAGAGGAACATTTTTGTGTACTGGGGAAGACCTAAAAGAATGTTCCATCATTGTCATAGTTTTTTTCTTTTTCTTTCTACGTGCCTTCCAGAAAGGCTGCTTTCAAAGCGTACCAGAGGCTCGCCTGCTCATGACGAGACCTCTTCTGATGCAGACTCAGCCGGCCTGTCCCCCGACCCTGCAGCTCCTGGCGTCATGGAGGAATTACACCAAAAAATAGAGGAGCTTACATCACAGAATGCCGAGCTCGTTCTCAAAGTTCAGGTACAAACGCATTGCGTACAGTGAGAGCTCCCAAACTATAAAACATAAACACATACACACAATAGTCATAGACTATGTCATGTGATAGTGTCTTTGATGTTATGATAATCTTTATGATGTCATAGTTGGTCATTTTGCCTCAGTTAGGGTACGTGTATTTTTGCTACTTTGGGAGTTTCGATGAACATGGCTGGCACATCCTGTTTTTTACCGTTTGTGCGTATGCTTTGTATTTTATGTCACATGGAAAAATAATTTGCCACACTGCATTTTTAGCTTGTTTTTTTTTGCCTCTTTCTAGATGCTTGAAATGTTTGAGAAGGATGACACCAACATACAAAGCCCTGGAGAAGACTTTGTCCCCATAGCACAGTATGAGACCATTAGGAAGGAGTTTGAAGCCCTGCAGAAGCGCTTCTCTCAAGTTCAAATGTCCAACGGGGAACCCGGTGAGCTGGAGGAAAGGTAAGATTAGTAATCCCCTGCTGTTAGGACAAACATAAAGTCAGTAAAAATGACTGACAAATCCTCAGACTCAGATTTCTTTCTGTGAAACCTGTCCAGAAGCCCGAACATAATAGAAATTGATGTCAGTGAAGTATGTTGAAGTGTTTCATCTCTACTGAGGGACAAGTTTTATGTCAGACAGAACTTTGTTTAGCCTGGGTTGTTTTATTGAGGTATGGGAAGTCTCTCTCTGCATGCACTTCCATTGCATTCTTTTCTGAATCAAAACATTCTGCAAGGCATTTAATTTTTAAAGGTAATACAACCTTATTTCAAAATCATATTTAGCTTTTTTTAAAGATATATTTACAGGTTAATTTTTTAATGTAGGCAATTACTGTAAACATCAGTTCTTGGTTTCGTGGAGCATCAATTCTCAGCAGGGGTGCAAAATGTATGGAAGGAATATCTCTAGCCAGTTCAAAATTTCAGTAGTGCTAAATCAACTCATTCATCGCCAGCTCAGTCACACTAGGTTTTTATTTTTTACTTCATATGTGTCCAGTTGAGATGGATTTTTGAGGATTGCACTCATCAGTGGAGGTGAATGAGTTGAGAGGTTTACTGGGACATCTCATTCAACTGCGAGTTGACTCATACAGCTGTGCAGTTAAAATAGATCTTTGATTATTACCGTATATTTGTCATATGCAGCAAATTAGTTAGTATCTATTAAAATGTAGTCTCACAAACGGCAATACCCAAATCCCAGCCTGGGCGCAAACAAGGCACGAGATGTTTTCTATGTGTTTTCATCCTCAGCCAGTGACCATCACTACTGCCACAGTCGTATACTGTAAACACAGTCAAACGTTAGAATTGAAGATGGCTATATTCCATAAATTTGAGTATTGTTTATGACCAATTGTGTTTGTCTTGATCCACAGTGGTGAGACATCTCAAGCTGGTTTATCAGAGAGTCCAGAAGCTCTGAAGGAAAAACTGCATGGTCTTCAGGTCCAATTGGCTTCCTCCCAGTCTGAGCTGGAGCAGCTAAAGGAACAAATGCGTCTTGGGGTGTTCTCCGTGGAGTGTGGGAACGGGGATACGGTGGCAGCAGATGCCAGTGAAGTTCCAAACTCTGAGGCTCAGCAGCTGAGGGTAAAAGTGGGTGACTTAGAGGAGGAGCTTGCACAGAGCCATGCCAAAGCGCTTGCTCAGACCTCTGAGCATGCTGACAAAATCAAACAGCTGACAGAGCAAGTCAAGCAACTCCAAGCTGCTCTGGTCCAGAAAAAGGCTGTCGGCGATAACGACTGGACAAACGTAGCGGATCAAACGGAAACGGTGAAACTTCGAGAAAAAGCGGTGGAGCTGGAGGCGAGCGCGGTGCAGGGAGGGAGTCTGTCGGGAGGCGCGGGACCCAATGGAGATCAGGTTCGGCGCCTTCGGGAACGTGTGGGGGAGCTCGAGGGCGAGCTGAAGGAGTGCGTGCCTCGTTCGCACCTGGAGGAGGTGCGGGTCACGTTGGGCTTCCAATGTGAACAGCTGGCCAGGGAGAGAGCCGAGGTGGCGAGGAGGCTCAATGATGCCCTCCTCCAGTTGGAGAGACTCCGGCCTCCCGCAAATGGCGAGGATGAGGATGAGGAAGAAGAGCATTCGGAAAGCTCAGAGCTTTCCGTCACGTCAGGTCAGACATGAAGTCATCTGATTGCATTGGAAACTAGGGATTTATTTGAGTATTTTTGTCAGGACTTAAAAGGGGAAGTCAAATGAAAAAAAAAAAAAAGACAAATCTTTAATTTATGCAGCTCCACTAGTCTAAATATGGTATTGTGAATATGAATTACAAAAGCAAAAGTGAACTGTTGTTATCCATGACAGGGGGCGGCCATTTTGCTGCTTACTGTCGACAGAAAATGATGACACATTTGCTCAGAGCTCATGTAACAACCAATCCAATCCACTTTATATAGCGCAATTTTAACAAATACACGGTTTCCAAAGTGCTGTACGGGAAAATTAAAACACAATACGTAACACAATAAAACAGTTAAATAAATAAAATAATATAAACCACTCATGGTTCAGCTTGTAGCTTTAACACACCCTAACTCGGAAAACAGCTGAGCCGTGATTGGACTTTACCTGATCCTCCAACACCTGTGATGTCATTTTCAGTCAACACCACGTAGAAAACATTGAGACTTTGACTTGCAATCTGTGGTGAATTCAAAAGGCAAAAAACAACATTAGTTAAACATTTTGAAAGTTATTTAGGGCAGTAATTAATGATTATTTTGATAATATGTTTTGTCGCTGAATCAAATAAAACATGTTTCAATTTAAAAATGCAAAACATGGATTAAGAGTGAGTTACCAGTTTGATCGCAACATGGCTAAAGAATGAAGGGGGAAAAATGTTTTTTAAATCAAATATTTTATTTTGATTTCTCACAAGATCATTTTGATTATATAAAGGACTACATAAACCAGATAATATTTATTGTTGTGAGGCTCAAATTCCTAAGATTTATTCGATAAATTCTCATAACTAATAATCAAATATATTTTTGATAATTGATTGTCAATTAGTGGTATACCTTTTGCAGCTCTAATGTCATTGTTAGTTTTGCATTTTCTATCACTGAAGGAGATACAACTAAATTGAAACCAGAAATTAGATTTTTAGGGGGGGGAAAGCAAGCCATATTGCCCAGCTCAACGTAATAAAACATGGATTTCTGTAAATACCGTTTCTGTAATTGATAACCATGTGTCTGTCCAATCAGAACGTTCCAGACACACGCTAGCCGCCGTCCGCGAAGAGCTCGAGGTGGCTCGACAGGAGGCCGCCCAGGCTCTTGACTGCTTATGTGCAGAGCGAGAGAGCCGCGCCCAGGACGCCTTGCACCTGAAAGATGTTCTTCCTCTGGCCAAGCACAAAGAGGCGCTGGCCGCCGTGTCGGAGCAACTGGCCCAAACCTTGCAGGAGCTTCAGCAGGAAAAGGCACTGCGGATGGAGGCCAAAGAGCAGGCGGCCAGCCTAGAGGCCAAACTCGAAGCCATGCACGAGGCTGTACCAAAAGAGGAGCATGAGAAAGTCAAGGTTGGTGGCCAAGTCACGCACCTGTGATCCTATTTACAAAAAAAACCCCTTTATTTCATTATTATCATTATTTAAGATCCTCGCATAAATAATAGGCACAAAGTTTTCGACTGGTCACAAATGCTTTGTGTGTAGCCTGAACATCAGAATTGACTTTGTGCCTCGTTAGACAGAGCTCCAGCGCTCCCTGCAGGCCAGCGAGAGAAATGCCGCAGCAGCTCATGAGGCTCTGAGTGACAAGGAGACTGAAATGAGGCAACTGAAGTCCGAGAAGGCCGCCCAACAGGGTCTTATCTCAAAAGAAGACCACGACGCACTGCGCCTGTCCATGCAAGCTGAGATCAATGCCATGGCTGCTCGCCTCAACGACCTCACGCGCAAACATGAGAAAACCTGCACTGAGGTATGCAGTACATCTCTTAGTCTTGGTCCAGCAGTTTTAGTCTGATTAGTCGTTATTGTGACGGCTACAGTGAGAGTCATGTTCCACGCTTATCTTATCTGCCTATGTATTATTCATACGGTTCTCTATATGATGTATACTGATGTACTCAGAGTATTAGTTTACGGTATTAAATATTGTATTACACTTGTGCACTCAAACTGCTACTGCTGACTTTCACTGTCAAAGCTAGTCACCAGTACTTGGCAGACAATACGTACGTATGTAAAAATTACGAGCACAACTGTAGGTATACGTTTGCATACCATATGGGAGTGGTACTCAAATGGGGGTAGATGAATGCACTTCAGGTGGTATGTGAGATTTTAACAAGTTTTCGTCATGTTATGACAATGTTGCTTCATGTTGCTGTCAATGTTGCTACAGGAATGTTACTTTTTTCAAAATAAGAGCAAATTAATTGGAACACAAAGCAACATTACTAAACTGTTAGAATGACTCCTTTACAACATGTTGTACAGTTTCATTTTCTTAAGTTTTATATGGATACACATAGTCATTTGTGACAATTTTCCGTCAGACGAGCCAAAAACAAAACAGATGATGTTACTCTTTTCTAGCATTAGTGGAGACAATATGCATAGGGATGGAATGTAAAATGTAGTTTGGAAGGTTAATAATGTGCCTTTCATGTCTGATTAGCACAACACTCATTTTAAGTCTTTCTTTTTTCATCAAAAAAATACTCGCCCTGGTTAGGGGCTTCTTCGCTATCACAGGGGATAGGATTGAAAAAAGGTTGCAAACTGCTGTCTTAGGGCAGTGGTTCTCAACCATCTGTCATTGGTGTACCCCCTGTGAAATATGTTTTCATCCAAGTACCCCTTAATCAGTGCAAAGCATTTTTGTAGAAAAGACTTAAAACATGCAATACAAAACATACAATCAACATAAAGTGTCCTCTTTTGGATCATAGAAGAGATGTTATCAAAAAGAAATATGCTCATTATTAAAAAAAATATTTGTCCACAAGAAATAATCAAAATAATGTATAAGATGTGTTTAAAAATATTTAACAGGAAGTGTCATCTTTTGGGATTACATTATAGCTCTGTTCACAAAAAATAAATCATTAACTTAATTATCAATAAATATTTCTCCGCAAAAAATAATCCAGTATACATAAAGTAAGTGTCAGACCAGTTCTGAAAAAGAAGTAATTTGAAAAATTTGTCCACAATATACATGTGTGTTATCTTATGGCATGACATTAGAGATCTGTTGACAAAAATAAATGATTAACTCAATAAATATTCGTCCACAAAAAATAATCAACAGAGTGTCAGACCTGTCCTCAAAAAGAAATAATTATAAATATCTGTCCACAGAAAAATATTAAACTTTTGGGTGATAGATCTGTTCACAAAAATAAATCTTTAACAGATAACGAGTGGTGGCACGTGGCAAGTTGGGTCAAATCGTTCTAGTATGGGGGAGAAACTGACTTAATAATAATAATAAGAAGAAGAATGAAATTGAATCACCCATAGAACATAAAACGTGTTTTATGAACTTATTTTTTCCTGAAACATTTAATTAAGTCAATAATTATTTGTGTAGGATTTATGCATATTTGTTTGTTTGATGTAAAATCTTGAGCGCCCCCTGGGGGTTCCTTCATTTACCCCCAGGGAGAACCTGTACTCCCATTTGAGAACCATGTCCTAGGCTATGTACTCTTTATGAGCTCAATTGTAGGTATCACCATTCACCACTAGTTGGCAGACTTACAGTTGTGCTCACGTGCATCCATCCATCCATCCATCCATCCATCCATCTATCCATCTTGACTCACAAGGGTCGAGAGCCTATCCTAGCCGTCTTCGGGCCGCAGCCGGGGAACATATAATACACACATGCACTACTGTATACACGCATACTCAAATACATATTTATGAGATCAGTATGCTCATAACCAGCAGGTCAGTGCAGCGTACAAGTATCCATTCAAAACATATGTATAACACTGTTAATGGATAATAGAAATCTTAAGTGATTTACAAAGAAGTAATTAAAAACAAGATCAAAATAAAGATAAAATAAAAATAATTCATTATCAAGTAAAAAAATTTAAGCAAGATGGAAGTGTACAAAAAAGCAGCAGTGAACAACATTTTAGGCCATCTATAAGTTGATGTCTGTTCTTTCTGGGTTTTGCCTACCTGTGCAGGTGTTTCAAGTGCAGAGGGAGGCTCTTTTCAACAAGAGTGAGCGACAAGCTGCGGAGACTCAGTTGGCAGCCGTGCAGAAGCAGCTTCAAGAGCTGCAAGCCAAGTCTACTCACATTCAGGAGCTCCATACTAACATCCAAGAATCACAAGGCCTTGTCAAGGAGAAGGACCGCAAGGTGACTTTTTTTTTCATTAATTCATACAGAAGAACAGAAAAGGCCCAGGTTCCGCTCTAGTTACTGTTAAAGCACGAGTGTATTTTATGCTATTTTTCTGCTTAGGCAATTTTGTGACAATTTTTGTGACATCTTGGCGTCAACGGATAGCGTACAAGCAATCTCATTGGATACCAAGCTGTCAATCAATGTGCTTTTACAAGCTCTGATTGGCTGGTTTTGTGGCACAAATGTAACGCGTGAGCAGAACTGAGCGAGCGCAGGGGACGACTCGAGCGAGCGAGAGCTCAATGTTGAGCAAACGCGATGTTGAGCGAGGGAGGGAGGAGTATAGCGAACGAGAGCGAGATGTTGAGCGCGAGAATGCTATTGCGAGCGAGCAAAAAGGAATTTTGAGCGAGAAACTTCTTTTCAAGAACTTTTTTTCTGCTCTCAAAATCTGTTTTCGCTCGCTCAGTTTTATTTTCAACGCTCGAATTTTTTTCCGCCCGCGCGTAATTGTGGCACAAATATAACGCCATACAGCACCCTTCTCACTACACAATGCAATGTCAACAGCGGCCAGAGGCGGCGCCAAAAAACAAAGATAAAGCCAAACAAAGCACAATTGAATGAACTATTAAACTGGGGACCGCTGATATATACAATAACAATAAAATCGCGAGCAAATTAGAGTGCCAAATTATATGTGGTTTGATTTAACTCTTCATCACGGAGCTCATTAAAACCTTCATGAACCGTAAACTATTTTTGGTGCAGATAACAGAGCTTTCCAAGGAGGTGTTTCGACTTAAGGAGGCTCTTGGATCTCTGTCACCTCCCCTTGGCATCGTTTCCTCCAGTTTGCATACGCAGCAGGGGAACCCGGGACAGCAAATGGCACTACAGAACAGGATTGCCATACTCAGCCAAGAGCTCCAGGTAAGGACCTCATTTTAATTCAGCCAGAAGATATGTGTTTTGGTGTTGTAGAATTATCATTCTTATGTTTTTCCCTTCAAGGATTTGGAAAGAAAGCACAAACAGGTGGTGGCCATTTATCGCTCTCATTTGCTGGCAGCTGTGCAGGTCAGAATCTAGTAACCCAGAATCACATATCACACACACAATGAGGAAAAGATCTTCCATATATATATTTTACAAATAAATAAATGACCCATGAGGAGAGGATGTACATTAGCGCGATGAATGTCAATGTCCTACTTTTGTTTTTAGCTGCACTTCTCTGTGCTGTATATGTATGTATGCAATATCAGTAGAACATTACATCACAGTGTGTGAGCATGTTTTTATGTATGTGTGCAACAGGGTCGTATGGATGAAGAAGTGCAGCGTCTCCTCCTGCAGATCCTCAGGATGAGCCAACAGGGTCAATGATCAATGAGATGCACATCATCCAACATTATAGCTTATCTTCTGGCGCAAACACAACTGATGGTGAGATAAAATACCACCAGGGTTTAACAAGCTTGCAAACTTCCAATTTTGGCAAGCGTGTCCTCTGGTTGACCTCCCAAAGCCTGCTTAAATTCATGTCATGACAGGATACACGAAAATGGCTCAAAAGGACAAGGAAATTTAACAGTCGATCATTTTGTTTTGCAGTGGCCCCTTTGGGCTATTTGAAATGTTCATATTTTGACAATACTAAGGGGTAATGCTAAATTGTCAAGTTTGTGATTCCCAACCAGTTTGTGAAGGATCATCAGATATGCTATGGGAGCTTCTCAAGGCTCACTTGTCTAGTTTTGGTCCATGATTCTTTTTTATTTACTTCAAATAATGTGCATTTGCTCATCTATGCCAGCAAAATATAAGAGCAAACCGTATTGTATGTATTCACTTTTTTTAGATTTATTTTTACCACTGTAGCATATTTATTCCATTCAATATTATTCTGATGAAATATATGTGCCTTAGCTCAGTTAAGTTTGAGAAACACTGGCCTATGCCATCAAATGTGGCCAGAGCATTGCAACAAAGGCTGGCAAATATTTTCAAGACTCACAATGAAACGGATGGTTTAGCAGCTTGTATGGCCTTTGTTCTAGTTCCTGAAAAGCAATACGTGCTTCTCGAGAAAGTATTGACATTGCTACTACAACAATAAGAACGTTTTTTTGATCCCATATTTTCTAAGATGCAAGAACTTGTAACAAAATGAGTGGGTCGTGTCTTTCAGTGAATGTGTGTGTGACTGTTTTTTTTTTTTTTTTTAGAAGATGCAATAATTGTGGAGTTCGCCTGCTTTTTTACAATAAATTATTTTGTCGTTTTGATTGAAAATAAATAGTTAAAAAGTCATCTACTCGTGTTCCTGTTCTTATCTAGCTTCTAAGTTATTCTACTATTCATTATTTATTATCCATCTTCGATGCCACCAAGCTAATCCAAGTTTAGATTTAAGACTAAGTTCATACCATCATTATGGTCGCATCTCTGTAAACAACAGGAAATGATTCCTGAGTCCTTGTTTTTCCTTATTCTTGTCCTTGTCCTTGAGATGCAACGTCTCATTTGCGAAGGGGGTCCCACAACCATCATTAGCTTACAACCTACATTCTTTAAGGTACACAAAATATAAAAATAAAAACAAGACAGTTATGATTAAACATTGAACATTGGAATAGCATTTCTGATAGATTTATTAATGGTGGTACTGTACGGCTTAACTAGAAGGTGGCATTGACATTTTTAGCTGTAGATGTTTAGTATATTTTGAAATGGAGCCCAAACCAATGCGTAATGTACAGTATCACAAACTTCTCTATTTTAAACAAGAAGCCCGAAGACGGCTCTTGTTTCCGAAGGCGGCACTGTTCTCTCGTGGCTGGAAGAGGAACAGGTCTTTGCCGAGGTCTTTATTACTGACCACCAGTGCATTGTCTTTCAATAGTGCGAAGTTTGTCTGAAAATAAATTCACAGGCGCACATTCGACTGCTCGCAAGCAGAACCGATCACTTTATGAATGATAAGTCCTAATAATTGCACTCACAACTTGAAAATCACAGATATATTTGTGAATCTGAAAACACGAATATCGCCAATATGTGTGTGGATCATAAAAAACACGAGAAAATCTCGAATGTATTTACCGTATTTCTCTGTGTACAAGTTGACCTCGTGTATAAGTCGACCTCCCCCCTTCTTACATCAATTTGGGTGAATTTTATAATTACCCTAATATACGTCTGAACCCTGACTTTGGTGGTTACACATATCAGGGCTGTCCAACTCAAACACATGGTGTGTTTTATTAAAATGACAAAATGCTTTTAAAGGCATTTTCTAATCATATATCGAATAACATTGTCGCGGTTATGGGGCGAAGGGGTTGTTGCAGAAACGAGACAAGTGCAAGGCAATGTACGCGCGCAGAAACAAATAACAAATGCTGAAACTAATGTTGCAGCAATAAAACGATTTGAAGTTTCAATGCTTTATTTTTTGACACAGCTGAATATTAATTTGTCGAAAAGGTCTCAGAGCCATCATCACTATCAGACATGCAAAATAGCGCCTCCCATTCAAATCCCGGTCGTCCACTCCTTCCTGCTCGTCATTTGCGCAAACATCCTCGTTACTCTTCCGCGGGTAGTCATGTTCGGACCCGTCCCAGTATTTTTGAAACGGAGGTCTCCAGAAATGCTTTGCTCAAGCCTTCTTGACCCAAGTGACGACTGGCGAGATCAGAGCATGGATCGATTTTCATTTGCTGTGTTTCTCCCCCCACCTGCTGACATCCACATGTACCATGCCACTGCTCTTGCATTTTTGTCTTGAACGGACAAGCTGGCTTTTCCTTTTCATTATGGGTCAAAGTTTGCAAGAAAAATTATCCACGCAGCCTCGTTGTTGACCACAAATAAGGTGGTGCTCGACGAAAGTACATTGAAAGTGCAAATGCGCTAGAACGGATGCAAACAATATCGAATTTGAGGTATATATAATCATTTTAAGCTTTGTAAGTGACATTACTTAATTCACATTTGAATGAATGTCATTCAAACAGAAATGTGGAGAAAAATGGTCTGGTTTTGAGTTATGTGCGTATAAATCGACCCCTCCAATATGGGGGTCGAAAATGAAGGAAACATATTTGACTTGTACTTTGAGAAATACAGTATGCGATTCATTTTGAGCAAAATCTTTCCAAATACAAAACATTTAGATATTCACCAAGCCCATGTGTTGTATCTAAGCATGTCCTTTTCATGAAAGTGAGATGTGAAGTGCCTTGATCGATGCAAATTTCATCACTGTAAAACCTTGACTGCCGCTGCTATCCTGGCAACCTGGCAGCATAAGCTAACACATGCGGAGTTTGGTCACATGAGCTCCAGAGCTCTGTGGGACACATTTCTTCTTGAATGGAGGGGATCAGAGAGAGAGAGAGTGACGAAAAAAACACCCCTTTTATAGGGTCTACCTGATGTAAACAATACAGCCTAAGAAATTTTGCTAATTAGAATTAGAATTAGAATTTAGTATAGTACAGGTTTCTTGTAAAAGCACCCTTGTGTACTCCTTGAACCATCTTTTCTTGTTAAGCATAGTACCAAGACTGACCTGAGGGAGGCAGTATACTGACTAGGAGTAGGGGCCAAACCCTGCCATAACTAGGGGAAAAAATGTGACTACTTGTTCTACCCCCCAAAAATGTTTGAAACTGGCTTTAATAAAAGTTTAAACTGTAAATATACCATACACTAAGATTCCAAAAACAGTTTCATATGTCATATTCATCAACATTACCCTAAATAATACATGAAATTCTTTACCCATTCTGTGATACAAACTAGGCTAACCAAACTCCTCCTTAACATATCAAACCAACTATCTTTTAGAAATTGTGGACCATCAAAGTGCAGGGACTACTGTAGGAGTAAAGATTTTGAAGGATTTTGAACACAGTTTTTGTTGTTAGGTCTGAGGGCAATTTTTATCTAAATTTTGGATGCGGATCCAAAACTGAGCTCATGTTTCAATATCATGTCAAGTATTAGCTGTAGGAGCCCAATTTTCTTAAATCCACCTCGTCCAGCTCTTCCGGGAGGATCCCCAGGCCTTCCCAAGCCAGCTGAGAGACATAGTCTCTCCAGAATGTCCCGGGTCGTCCGGGGGCCTTCTCCAGGTGGGACATGTTTGGAATACCTCACCTGGGAGGTGTCTGGAGGCGTCCTGACTAGATACCAGGACCACCTCAACTGGCTCCTCTCAACTCGGAGGAGCAGAAGCTCGACACTTGAGTCCCTCTCGGATGACTGAACTTCTCAAAAAATAAACCAAACATAACAATGTGTGATACAAAATAAAGATATTATTGCTTCATTTCCTAAGATATCTATACTGGTCACTTTTTGATCAAAAACATTGAGAAAACGAAGAAAACTAATCTTTTTGCACCCATCCCGATCAGCTGAAAACCAAGTAATTTTCTGATCATGTGATCAGGATTGGGGCCTCCCTTGTTACAGGGGTAAGAGAAAAGTCAGCACTAATCCCCATAATTGCTACTACTGTATATTACTATGCTGACCCATTAGGAGCTGCTCACACCTCTCACTGCACACCCTCAATTGCGACTGCAGAAATAAAGTTGCCACATAGTTGTAGTTGAGGCCGATTTGTCATCGGATGGCTCGTTTTATGACAGCTAACCAGTGGAATATTACTTATCCGGAGGGCTGTGGAGAGTAAAAAAAATGATGTGCTGGAAAATTGGAAATCAACATGGCAATTTTAGTTTAATCGAGGTGAAAATCAAACTCAAACAGGATTACTTTTTTTCCCAAATCATTCCTTGTTTCAATTGGTTTGTTGGTAACCTTGGTGAGAAGAAAGCCATAAAGCTCAAATTTGGCCTAATCTTCAGAACGCGTGTAAACCACTTCACACATTGAGTGCCTGTAGAATAAAAGTGCCATTGTTTTCCATGACTTTTATTGTGAAGGAACTTTTAAATGAAGCAGAAAGACAAGAAATTCCTGAGGAAAAAAAGGAAAAAGAGTTGCGATTAGGCAGTTAAAGGCGGTGCATTCAATGAAACTGCATAAAAGGAGCAGCGGAAAGTCATTTACCTCAATAGCTTAATCTAAGAGCCTTTCAAACAAATTGTACAATGGAAACATGTCACGCTGTAATCCACATTTGTATGCCTTTAGCTACTGGGTGTACAAACCAATATCATTAAGATATTATTTTTATCATTATTATATAATGACCCCAAAATGAGCAGCTTACGTTCCTGTTTACAAGTACATGAGCAGAATCATCCTGATGTTTATACAGACATTCATTGGCATTGCAGAAGAAAACAGTCTGGGACTTGCTGTACATAAACGCCTGTCCCTGCATGGTTATTAAGGCACTGAAGTTGGACAGGCTGAGGACAGGCCAGGGAGTTGGGTTCTAAAAGTGCTCACCGGTCATTTTATTAGGAACGCCTGAACAACCTTAGGAGTTTGTTGAGTAGGGCTGCTTTTGAATGATACAGTTGCGGAAAATCTCATTAGATACAGTAATTGTCTAAGGTTTGGATGCACCCTCGAATGCAAACAGTTTAAAAAAATATATAAAAAAATCAAGAAATTCAAGCTGCTATCTGAAAATGCACAGCTGTGAACTGAAAGGCAAGTCACGTAGCGTCATTCATATCATAAAACAGAGAAAATCCACTTAAGGATGAGTGTGCAAAACAGTTATGTACTTTCAAGAGTCAAACATTCCGTTTTCTGTATACTTCTATTAATATATCTTGACAATGACTTCATCATAAATCTGCAAATCAAGAAATATTTAGAGGATGTTTTCAAGTTTTTGACTGGTACTGTATGTTTATTATTTCTGTGTATAACTGGTTGGCTCTTTCTCATAATTTGGTTCCCTTAACAAGGTTGAAATAATGAAATGAATTATAGTGGTTTCTTTATCATCAAACAAATGTTGCATTATTACTGTGTACATGATCTAATTTACATTTCTTTATGTATTTATTACCGTAATTTACCTTACCTTAGTTGGTTTATTTACATTAAACACTATTCGGTTATCAGAATAGTGTCAATGTACATTGTACTGTATTTACCATTTTTCAAATGTGTGAATACTGTGTAAATCATTTCCCATGTGCAATACTTGAATGCCCCTATCCAGCCTATTTTTCATGTTACCCTGCTTCAAGACACCTAAGTCAAACGATCAGGATGGTTATCAGGCTACTGCACGGCTAACTGATGAGCTGATAGTTTGAATCTGGTGTGTTGTTGGAGGGTAACATTGAAAACAGTCTGAGGATGGAACTTTGCCAAGCCTGGTGTAAATTATGAGTAATTAAAAAAAGTCACCGTACTGTTATTGTTTGTTTATTCATATTTAAATCTAATTTTCAAAATGTAATTTTGAATTATTTCTATCGTTCTTCCATACAAATCCCATCAATGATATCTAGAGAAGTAATTTTTGGGATCTGACCTGATATGAACAAATTTGAATGTCTGAAACAATGTAGTTCTAAACCACTGCAGCAACAACACATTATTGAAAAAAATTACACACTATTTAATAAAACTGAGTACTGTTACCTTGGTAAATACTGAATTGCAGTACTGTCCGGTCCTTTTGTTAGAGCTCTTTTTTTGGATCCACCCCTGTACCTAATCAAGTGGCCGGTGAGGAAACACAATATGTTGATCAAACACACAACAAGCCTCATTGAGCTATACTTTAAATGGTGGCTGTCCATCATTGTAAGTTTGGTGCTTTTGGCCAGCAGGGACACATACAAATAGTACTTGACTTGTAGTCTTTTTGAGTTTTGTTCCTCCATCAGTTACGTCACAGTGAACGGAATCTCATGTGATTCGGGTTTGTGCCCGTGTGTGCAACAAACTGTTAAGTCATTGCAGAGCAGGGGCAGACAAGGAATCCTGAAGGTCCGTTGTGTAGCTTCATAGCTGCATGCCGAGGAGACTTTTGGACAAGACTGGGCAAAGTTTGACCATATGAATATCCAAAAAGCCCACGGCGTCTCACCACTGCGGTTTGCCACGCGAGTGTCCACTTGAGAAACACATCGTCCTATTTGAGGGACATGAGACCAGGAAGAAAAGGACAAAACAGAACAATGGGATTAGTTTGCTCTTGATTAAAACTTCGGGGTTTTAATCTCTCGGGATGTTGACTTTACTCAATATTTTCATGGCAAATGATGGTTGAATACAAAGATATTACTTTGATATTTATGCAACATAAGAAACACATAATACAAAAATGTTTGTTAAAATAAAATATTACAATTTGAGACTGCTGCTTGTATAAAAACATTAAGTCCATAACCTATTTGTCAGACATATGGTAACATTTTAAGTGTACATTAAGACAAAATATTGAGCTGTCACTCAAACGGTTTAGGTTAAACTTACCAAATATTTTTGTAATGTTTGTTAAAATACAAAAAACATGTTGATTAATTAAAAAATAGTCATGTTAAAAAAACAATGTAAATGCACATTTGATTCCAGAATATTAATTCTGTATTATTTCAACAGAAAACATGAAGCTATTATAATGCATAGCAAAAATGTTGATAGTGATTAAATGAAAGAAAAATGCAAACAAAAATATTACGCTCATGTCCAGCAAATTAAGTGAAATATATCGTATTATACTATATTAATAATATATTATAATATAAGATATTAATAATATAAAGTATTACACAAATAAGTAAATGGTCATGCAAAACAAATGATTAACTTTATATATAACTTTTTATATACACTAACATGCATGTTTTGAGTTCATGTTTCTTAAATGAAAATTTAAGAAATGGGTTGATGTTTGATAAAAACGTATTTATAATACTTATATGGGGAATAAAAAAACACTAATGTTATTTAGGTGCAAAGATGTTAATGATGTTGAATTTGGTTCATGTTAAACACAAAAATACTGGGTTAATGTCACTTTAATAAAACAATGAAATATTAACATTAAAGTTAACCTTAAATTTAAAACGGCAACATTTATATTGAATAAACACAAACATATAGAACTAATGTTTGTAAAACAAAAAACGCTTGGTTCAATGTTGTTGGGTGATATGGGCGTACAGTATACCTATCATCGTGTCCTATAAGAGGACGGCATACATTTTCTTTTCAGATCTATTCATGAGTTCCAAACTCACTTGCTAATCGCAATGCAGGAAAAAGGAGTGGGCAGATGGCTCATTGTCTCCTCCTGACCACCTGTTTGAGGTGGAGCTCGCTCTCGGCCGCAACAATAGGCAGCTCGTTCTTCAGGTGGTATGCGATAAGGTGGCTGATGCTCTCAAATAGCATGTCTTTGGTCCGGACCTGTATAGGTGGAAAGTAAATTGGGAAATGCCAGTCAAGTAAGAGTTCTGTTACTTTAGAAAAAAAAACACTCACCACTCCCTCGGGGTCCACCAGGAGCAGATGTTTAGGCAGGCCGCAGTGCATGCCCGTCAGCACATATTGGCCTTGGTTGGTGGTGCTTTCCCGCACAAGGAAGTCTCCGTCTCGGACCAGCAGCTTCTCAGCATCCCGCCGGCTCATACGGCTGTGGTACCAGGTCTCTCGCCGAAGCTGATCCTCATTTGGGGCCACGGGTGCCCGACGCCGCGGAGGGCTGGGCCACTGGTCTTCAAGTATCTGCACGCCTCCGCCTTCGACCGCTGTGGCTCGGCCAGCCTCATGGAGTTTGAGGGCGTCCTCAAAAGGCCCTGCAGGGAGCAGTGAATCAAAATTGACATGGGTTGAAACACTTCAATATCATTTTAAATGTTTTCAACGTTACTGTGAAAAGAGGGTTACAGAAACTCTCTGTACCCTCTGCTAACAACCCAGGCTAAGCCGAGCTTCTACCCAATAGACGATAAAGATGTGGGATGAACAGATACTTCCTTGACACCAATTACCATTTTCATATTAGCCTTGGCTTTGGCATCATCTGAAGACATATTTGCCGAAGTCCAGTCCTTGAGGGCTGGCATCCTGCATGTTTTCCGGTTTTGTCTCCCCAACACACCCAGTTCTAATGATTAGCTGATTAGCAAGCTCTGCAGGATCTTGAAAATGATCCTAATCATTTGAATCGGGTGTGTTTGAAAGAGAGTGTTCGAAAACATGCAGGATACTGGCCCTCGAGGACTGGATTTTGACACCTGTGTCTTAAGGCATTATAGAAAACACAAAACATGTGAATAGGTGATTTTGTTTGTGGTCATTAATTTGGGATTGACGAACATCTGACTTACTCATGTCAAAGAGGTCCTTCTTAGGGCTATCGGGCCCTCTGGCCCCTCTCTGTCTATCGGAGTCCTGAGCCAGAGAATCCAAGTTTTCGAAACTCTGTGTGTTCACGTACTGGTGCTCCTCATAGTCTTTATTGCAGGGGGGCTGGCCATCAGCGCACAGGTAACCATCTAACATAGAAAAAAGGTTTGTTGTTAAGAGGATAATTTTTCTTGTTAGGAGAAGCTAAAGTCACGTTTCTAAGATACAATACAGAGCCATTTGAAAGTTTGGAAACATCTTCAAATTCAGAAGGTGTGAGGCACATTAAAGCCACATAGTGTAGATCGAATAGTTGATGTTTACTGGTGTTACGTGAATGCAGCAGTTAGTAAAGTTGTTAAAATAAAAATAGAACAAAGATTTTTCGTACACATGATCTTTAAGATGATATATGCATTTGCACTTACTCAAATTGGTTTGGTGTGTTTGCACAACCAGTAATTACATTGTTGTAACCTTGGTGTTGTTAAAATACACCTTGTCGTCACTAGTTCACTTTAAAAAAAACAAAACAAACAAGTTCTTGATTATTTCAAAGCGTTACCAGTGGCATAGGATTTGGATGTTTTCATGTCCAGGAAAAAATTGAGCTTAAATGGGTTAAGTCCACGGAAGCCACAGCCAGAAGTGGGCAGTCCATCAGGACTGAATTTGGCCAGGATGCCGATGAACGACGGTTGATGCAAGCACAGCACAGTACCGACTCCATAACAAAAAATCAACACTTTCCAAACTTCAGCAAGAACACAAATGCAGTCAAGTAGAATGCAGGACAGCTATCTTGGCACACGAGGGTTAACAACTGGCCAACAACATGGTGATGAATACAACCAACACCTCCCCCCGCTATCTTCTCTTCCCATTTATTTACAAATGGCAAACAAAACCTTTATTTTATTTTATTTTTATTTTTTTAGCCCTTTTCCCCTTATTATTTGCGATTTGCATACAAACAAGAATCCCACCCAGCTACCACCATCCAAAAGGTGATTTGAATAGTATTGGCGAAAGTTTTCCTTCTTCAAAATGTAATATCCAAAATGTGTGTTAATTAAGAATAAAAAATATGAATTTTTATGTTTGTTTTTTTAGGAGGGGTCAAGAAAGTGGACATTTGTACGGATAAACAGATAAAAAAAAATGTTGAAACTTAATGTACAAGCACTTTTTGTACTATTTAATATGTTTGGATTTTAATCCTTTTAATGTATAATTAATTAACACATTTATTTACAGTATTGCTAAAGCCAGTGCATGATTGGCATATTAATAATCTACTGTATCACCGTGAAACTTCTATAACACAAAAAAGAATGACATTTTTTTAAAATAAACAATTGAATAAATAACATGAATAAACAAACACGTAAATCTTTCTTGCTGACGATAAACAGTGCGTATTGCGTAACGTTTCTCATGTGGCCACCGAGTGTCTCACCTGAGCCACTGCTTGCATCTACGTCCCACTGAAGTTCATAGCAGAGCTGACTGGCATGGTGAGCTGCCTGCTCCCTTTTTGCTGGCGAGCCCATCTACACACAAACACACACTCACAGTCAAAGTTTCAAAAACAAGCCATCCATTCTTAATAATGCATGAACATCGCTCTCATCCCGCCACCGCGCATAATGTAGTTTGGAGGCACTCTATTTGAAACCTAAGCCACACAGCATGTTAGCATGTTTTCGCTCTAGCCCAGGGTCAGCGGATCAAGTGAGTCATATTTGTTTTGGGGCAATTAAGGTGCGGCAACATCACAGGAGAGGCATGGGTGAAGGGAGTCTGTTTGTTATTGAAACTGCAGTGGGCTTCAAGTGAATAGTATCATACTGGGAGGCATTTCTTAATCTCTTGTTTTGGTTACTTTAATCCCAACCACAGGACCGCGGCACATTTAGAGACATTATCACTTCTGCTGTGGACAATTATTCACTGTATTTCCTACAAATGCATCTTTATTTATGACAATGACATATACAGACATACAGAACAATTACATTCCCTTTTATGAGACCAGAGGAGCCATTATGATGAAATACTGTATGGACACATGCTTTCCTCGATCAACACTGCCGTTATTTGCAAGTATTTACATTTTTAACCGGAATTTCCCAAAGCCCAGTCCAAGTAAGAAAGTATAGTTAAATTTAGGGATTTGTCCAAGTTAGTCTTCCTCAGCAGTAGTTGGCGCTATATTCCAGCAGTTTGACACATCTCCTTCAGAAAGGTCTTTGTTTACAATTGTTTTGTCATTATGTTAAATAGATTTAGACAAGAAGCTATTCTTAATCAGTATTGATAAGTACTCAAACAGTGAATAATCTAGTATTGGTCTCAGGTTAAAAAAAGTGGCATGGTACATCCCTAGTAAAAGTGATCAAATGTGGCTGAGTGATAATCTTTTGAATTTCTGGGGGGGCAAGTCCAAAGATATACACTAATGTCATACTTAAATTGAATTAAAGTGGTTTTGTAATGCCTGAAAGTCAAATTTCTGTCTTCATTTTATTTTTATTCATTTTAGTTTGCCCACTGTAGCCACTTGCGTTTCAGTATAAGACAGACAGAAAGGCATAGCGACTCAGCTCCTCGCAGAGGATAACGAATATATGAATCGGTACTGTTATGTTGCATGTGACTTGCTTTGTCTTTAGTATACTAAAGATGAATGCTAATGCTAACTCATACTGTAATAGGAAATTCCATTACATCTATACAGTTACAATCTCCACCCTTGATGTTTGTTAGTATTACCTGTTGTGCTGTCCTACTTTGCGGCTGTGTGTGGATGTGAGCTAGCTGAGATTTGCTGCGCCGCAGTCTGGAGTCCACCACCCCGCCGACAGGAGGCTCCTTGCCGGGGATGCTGTTGTAGTAGTCGTGCTCGGAGAAATCGTCGTCCTCCCCCCACACTGGCTCCTCTGTCCTGAGGGACCTGAGGAAACAAACGGCACTTTAAATAAAATCCACCCGCAGCACAAATCCAATTTGAGATGCGCTATTTCAACATCACCTTCAACGCTTGTTCCTACTTCATATTTAGTTAATGTTTCTTTTTTTAACAAGGGTTGTAAAGTCTTTAGTAAGGTTGTATCAATAGTGCCAATAATAACGACAGCGGAGGCATTTGGTTGGATTAAGCCGATCAGATGTCGTCCCCACATCCGAAGGTGATCTATTTAGATCTGTTTAATATTTATATGGATCACTACTGCAGAGAGAACCAGTGTGTGATAATGGGAATGGGAATTATCAGAACGTTCTGTTTAAGCACCCTAGTGTTTGCAATCAATCATTTTCCACAACTATTTTGAATGTGGTCATGCCTGGAGAGTATGCTTGACAGCCGTATGACCATGATGGTTGGCAGATGATATGTTATTTTATGTTCCAGTTTGGTAATTTTTCTTTTCTATATTCATATTATGGACAGTTTTAATAACGTCAGTACCATCACAAAATCTATGGCTTCTGCTAGAAAGCGACAATTTTCTTTTTAAAAAGTCAGGGAAAACTTACTCAAACATTTGAACTTTATATGGAGTAACTTTAAAAAACTACTTTTACTTGCGACAGCTGTGTGAATCAGGTCACATTAATAGCAGTAAATGTTTTTTTTTTTAATGTTTTGTTACTTTGATTCATTTGATTTCTTTTCTTATCACAAACCCATGATGACTTTTTATAGCCTTTGTGTGATGTGATGTGTTAATAGAGTACTCTGCACTTCACAAAAGTAATAAGCACACATTTGTTTATTTATTTTACCTCAAGTCCTGTTTAGGGTCTTATATATTCCCCATTAAAGTGATAAAATCATTTTAAGTGAAACTCGCGCTGCGCATTTACCTGTCTAAAGACGTCAGCGTCTTAGGTGGACTGTGCAGATACTGTTTGAACTGCAGCTCGAAGGCTTGGCCGATGGTACTGATGACACTCTGGGCCAAACCGTCTGAGCACTCCAGAATATGACACGCTGGCAGGGAGGGATGACACGAGCCAATGTGTTCGTGAGTTGTAATCGTCGCTAACTGAAATGACTTCTTGCCTCGAACACCTTACCTCTCTGATTCACAGGGTCTTTTGCCACGTATGCAACATAATCTGGCGCATCCTGTAAAAATATTACAGAAAAACATTTAAGAAGGTTGCCATCGATGGTTGGATGGGATGGAACCAAATACTCACTGTGTCTCCACCAGAAGCGAATGAGATGGACTGCATGGGGTGGTGTGCTAACATCTGGAAGGCAATCAGTACAAATAGGCCTTTTTTTCAGTTTATTTTATTTTTTATTTTTTTTACATTTTTTTTATTATTATTTAATATATAGTCTCAATTTGTTTAAGTTTGAAATTTGGACTTGTTTGAACACAAAGCTACTAAAGTGATGCCTAAAGTATACGGTTCTTCTTCGTTAATGTCTGTATGTATTATACTGCCCCACGTTGGCCAAAGCGGGCACACCAGAAGGAGCGGCACAGTAAATAAAATTAAATCACAATGCACACAGCGTTTAACTTTGTGTTTTTGAATCTTTCTTTCTTTCTTTCTTTTTTCTTTCTTTCTTTCTTTCTTCCTTCCTTCCTTCCTTCCTTTCACAGTATGCACATTAGAACTTTGCCATTTACTGGCAGGCATTTTTGGGAGGGTCTAAATAGAACAAACCAAGTACTTTTTGATGAGCTGTTTTGACATTTCTTTAATTTGGGGTTCACTACATGGAACATACAGGAAAGTTTATTTTTAGACTGGCAAAAACTAAATGTTGAATTGAATTGTTAAAATTCAACAGTTTGTTGACTTGAAATTTTGAGTTCATCCACAATTTTTTTTTCAGAGATGTCTGACTATATATTGCGTCACGGCCAGAGACAGATGAACAAGAC
The DNA here is from genome assembly GCF_059441005.1 of Hippichthys cyanospilos. NCBI lineage: Eukaryota > Metazoa > Chordata > Actinopteri > Syngnathiformes > Syngnathidae > Hippichthys > Hippichthys cyanospilos. Next base: position 16,748,261 of record NC_142378.1, on the reverse strand, counting down.
AGATGAACCAAGATACATAATTTCTACTAATAATCATTTTCTTACTAACTAAAAATTGGTAAAATTGCGTTGATGGTGGGGAACACAGAATAAGTGACATACCTGGCGTGTGGTAGGAATAAGCAGTCCCAGGCCGTCGATGGAAATATTGACAGCAATGCTCATGCCGGCAAAACGCAGGTTGCTCTTTCCCATGATGGATTGTAGAGCTTTGTTCACAGCCTAGATAATGACAGTGAGTTGCACTTATGAAGGCAAAGAGACGTCATGTGTCACAAATGTGACTTATATATATTCTACAATATGCAAAATAATCATATTTTGCAACTCTGTAAATTTGCCACTGACCTTCTTTTTCCATGCACTTTTTCCACCTGGCACAGCGTCGCAAAGCCTGTTGATGGCCTCCCTAATGAGTGGAATGAAGAAAGTTCAAAGTTCAAATTAGTCTGTTGATGAGACCCGCCATTAAATTACCGTCAGAATTAATGGAGAGTGATGCCAGCTGGTCAACTTATTAGGTACATCTGCACACTCAAATAACCCCCAAAATGTCATTTTTTGAGTGTTTATATTTTTATCCATGAATCAAGCCATTATAGTGACCGGTTATCTTCACAAGGGTCACAGGCGTGCTGGTGTCACCCGAGAGAAATTTAGAGTGTTCAAAATACCAATCATCCATGTTGAAGGTGGGAGGAAACCGGAGTACACAGAGGAACATCCATGCAGGAATGGGGAGAATATGCAGAAAAGGTAGAGCCGGTAGGCGAACCCAAGACCTCTGAACTGTGAGACCGACATACACAGGGGGACACCCTGAACTGTTTGCCAGCCAATTGCAGGGCAGATAGGGATTATCAACCATTCATGCCCCCAATCACGCCTAAGGACATTTTTTTAGTGTGTCCAATACACCTGCCTATGCATGTTTTTGGGTTCGGGTTTATCAACTTGTAAAATATTTTTACAATGTGCTTTCACATTTGAAAATAAAAGACATTTCAAAAACTACTTTAATATTAAAAAAAAAATCATTTTTATAAAAGCAACGTAACGGTAAGGTCAAACTAACATAAAAACATCACAAATCCTATTTTAAAATGTGTACAGTTGTACAGTTCCGTTTGTAAATTAGAACTAACTTTAACTATAAATGAGGCCATCAGATCATGATAGAAACACGTGCTGAACACAGCCTTTTTATGTTTGATTTCTTGCGACCTTGTTGAACAGCCAAATAGTTCACATATCGAATGAGGCTTGCTTAGCCTTAGCATTTCCCTCATTTAAAGGAAAAACTGTCACACGTAGCCTCCCAGAAATGACGAGCAAATGGCCGCTTGTCTCTTTGGTGGGAGGGAAACATTGCCTGGCTGTCATGGGACGCCGGGGACAGCAGGCAAGAACCCGGCGGCCCCTATCGAGTGGCTCGTAAATATTTAAAAAGCAGCAGTCCCAGCCTTTGTCTCGAGTAAAGGTCTCAGGCCTCTTCTTTCGCCCTTACACAGCAACACTGTTTGGATGATTCACGCTGGCGCGGACAGCCATTGTTGTTGTTTTTGTCCGCACTCAGGCCCATCGGATGCAGAGTGTTGCCGTTTAACACCGCCGACAAAGACAGCTATGTCGGATGGCCACGTCCTGGACAATGAACTACATTCTTGACATGGAAATTTCTATTTGGGAAAATTAGCTGTGTCAACTCTAATACTAGGTGAGGTTGAAACGGTCAGTTTTTCACCTCTTTTTTTGTCTCTCTTAGGAAAGAAAAAACTTGAAGTCAATTTAATTACAACACTGCTTACACATAAAACAGCACAACAGGCTCACCAGGCAGAGATGATTAATTATATAATTACACGTAACGTGATTATATTGAACTTCGACAGGTGGACTCACCCACATTTATTAGCTCCCTGACATCTGTTTCATTACTCAGAAACAAGGAACAGGGAGTTGACATGATTGATTTGGGCAAACCACAATTTGCAATAAAGCGCGCTGGTTGATTTCTTGTAGGTTGAAATGTGGACATTTTTAGGTAGACACATTTATTAGTGCTTGATATACTTTAGCTGTCCTTTTTAATAGTCTGTGGCAAACATTTCTGGCAATCTTTTACGTGAATTAATCGAATAGCCCTTTAAGCCCAAAAAAGCAGCAAAATTGCACGAAGCAACATTACTTACATGTCTTTATCTCTAACCATTATCAAGCAGCAACCTTTTCAAATAGCGATATAGAAATAAAATGAAAACAATCGCTGTGGCCAAAAGGGTTAACTGCAAATGATGGTTCTGTGTAGGGCTACATAGACTGTGCAGTCATGTGACTTTATGACTATTTGAGAGGTGAAATGGGGTTGAATGTTACTCGTAGTTGCCTATGAATATTCTAATTCATCCTTGTTGGTTCTTTCCCAGGATGTTGAATAGATTGCAACTGGACCTTTTGGGTCATCTTATATCATGGACACACCAAAATAAACTACAAAACTATTATAATAAATAGACAAAACAAAGTAACAACTGTAGCTCTTTTGTGACAGAGTAAAAGTAGCTTTGCAGCTTAAAATAAATAAATAAATAAAAGTAAACATTTTGTTGTAATAAACTACCCTGACGAGTACAATTAATCAAATATTGTACTCAAGTAAATACTGTATAATGGACTAAAGGCAGCTTGGTATTACCCACCACCCTTGTTAGGGCTAACAGTTAGGTTCGAGGGTTGAGGTTATGGCTCTATTTAATATTGAGAATTGGGGTTGGGGGTTAGTTTTAAGGTTGGGATTAATCGGTTTGAATATAGCTATAGGCTAGTGTAGGTGCTTATGTTAGCGTGAAGGTTATTTTGTTAGGTTTGTAGGTTAGTGTTCGGGTGATAGAGTTGGGTTTAGGGTTGTAGTTAGATTTGAGGTGAACATGATCAGGACGGAGTTATGTAGTGGTTGTGAAACGTCAGAGTTTAATAAAATAATATTCACACGTACACAGTACTAATCTATACAACGTGTGAGTTGTGAGGTGTGTGAATGTGCCTCTGGCATTAGGGTGCGTGATTGAGGTTACAAATTAGCCGCTTTTAGGTTTGCCTTCCGTTTAGTAGGCAGGATAAAGATATGTAGTAAGGTGAGATGATCAGGGTTCGGGTTTGTGGTCATGATTAATAGCAGTTGGGTTTGGGGTTTTTGGTTGTAAGGGAGCCTAAAACTTTTCTGTCCCCATATTGTTGTTTTGATGCTTGGTCCGCCCCTCCCACTTCCTTGGATAAATTCCACCCTCCAACATTATCCAGCAGGTTCAACGGGGGGACGCTGCAGCTTTCCACAGTCATTAGTGAACATCATCAATAATAGATACCACCACTCTCTATCGCTCCATCACTGCCCCCCCTAGCTTCACTTTACCCAAGCAGGCTCACATTACTCCCAATCGATTGAGGCGAAGAGATGAGAGTGGGAGAAAGTGATGGAGGTGGAAAGGGGGACCGAGTGAGTCTCCTGAGAGACTGAGGCCTGCTGCTACAACAATAACATCTTGTGTGTGTCGGGCACAAAAGCACAACAGCTTCTTGTGCCATTGTGCATCCAGTGACCTGACGTTAAACTGCAATGCATTCGAAACATTCCGTTCATATCCAAAAGCGAAACCTTGCAATACTGCTACTACTACTCATACGTAATTAAAGGTACAATATTTTGTCACATTGGGCTAGTGAGATTTTTTTTGGGGGGGAGGAGTTGCTCATGATAGACATGTCCACCAAATTTCACATCGGTGAATGAAAACCTTAGTCTAGATTTTACCTGGCAGACTTTTGTGTTTATAGCAAGTACAAGAAATTTTGGCACTCTGCACCAACAACACACAATTACCAAAACTTCAACCTAAAAAACAAACAAACCTTGAATTGGTAAACACACCAAATTCCCGATTGCTCACTGATTGATTGAACAAGACCTTACCTAGTCTTACTCCTGGTTTTCCATCTTTTACTTGTATTATATCACATTTATACACCAGTAATGTTGTTTGATAGAGCAATTCTTTTTAATTTAATGACTATCTACTGTTGGTGGCTCAAGTTCAATTGCAAAATATCAACTGTCACATCAAAATTAGGCGCAATGTCTTCGACAGGTTCATTTTTGAAGAACCTCTGGGAAATAACGCTAAAACTATTACTTAACACCAAAATGGCAGACTTCCTATGTCTTCTCAAGCTTGGGTTTTTAAAGGGCCCATATCATGGAAAGTCAACTTGGAGCTCTTAGCTATTTTACAATGGTAATTTCTCCTTCTAAACACATCCAAAGTGTCATTTTCCTTCAATGGTGCATTTCTAAGAATTTCTTGCTAATTCTGCACTCTCAGCACCAGCCACTCCCAATTATATAATATGGGATGTCCAAAGTAAGTACACCACCTCTTACCGTCCGTGCAAGAGTAAATATACTCCCACTTTATCCAAGACTTTCACTGTCATGATCTGTTTGTGTTTTGTTGTAGGTTTTGGGTTTTTTAGTTTAGTTATAGGTTCTCTGTGTTTTCCCCCGCGTGTCCTTACTGTAAATTAAGCTCACCTGTCGCCCGTGTGTGTCATCCAGTCAGTTTCCCTGCCCCTTGTTGTTCCCAGGTGTTTTGAGTCTTCATTAGTTCTGTTAGTATTTAAGCCCCAGCGTTTTGCCTCATCCCTTGTCGGGTCTTTGTACGTCTTCCCCTCGCCGTCTTGCCTCGCGTTGCCCTAATCCCTTCCTTCCCATGCTACCTCCCGTTCCTTGTCGCTCCCAGTAAGCTTCAGTTTAGCGTTTTTGTTTGTACTTTGTATTTTTCCATTCTTTCAACCCAGCCTTTGTTTGTCATTAAATCACCTTCACTCGAGCCTTAACCCAGTCAGTCCTGCATTTTTATTGGTTCCGCCTTTCCCACATCCCGCACCTCCTCAAACCGCCATGCCCCACCGTGACATTCACATTTTTATTCTGGAGATTGGGAGGAGAGATTTTGCATCGCGAGCCTAGTTAACAGCAATCTTTCATTGAATAGCTGTCCAAGGACAATGTCCAAGTGTCTAAAACATGGGAGCAAAGTTTTAGACGTCATGAAGTGGGCACAGCAGCCTCAAGGAGTGAGGAGTGGAGACTTTTCACTTCGGGGTTGGAAGTGTAAGTACTAAAAACAGTAATGCTGTATGTCATAAGAATTGAAAAAGCCAAAGTGCCAAACGTAAGGTTTCCTCATTTATATGCATACATTTAACTTTAAAATGTTTGAAATTCGATGATATTGGCCAATTAAGATTGGCCAAAAAGATTATGCAAAATTCCAACATCTGGAAAGAAAATCCTGAAATTCTCACCAATTCAGACACAGTGTTGATAGAAATGTGACATCATGGTTTTATCTTGATGCATGATTGTCCAGTAACTGAGTTAGTGTGCTTCTTACCTCGTCACCTGAGTGCGTGTATTGAAGTCCAGGGAGCGCATTGACTTCAGCACTTCAATGCAACCCATGTACTGCAAACACAAACACATGTTATCATGTGGGACTACAATTATGCTATTCAGAAACATAGTTACACAATTTCAAAAGGGGTGTGTAGTTCTCTTTTAAAAAGGAAACAATTGCATGATGTAATGTTGTCATCCCAGAGTCTATTTCCAACCCTGCATGACCTTAAATCCACAAATAGAGCCTCCAAATGTGCACCGGGCAGCTGAGTAGCATCCTAATGGATGACAAACTGAGGTGCTAATGGCACCTTGACTGGATTAGAAGCACTAAAAGCTCCCTGGCTTGGACAAACTAGCATCTCACATCTGTGCAGGGAGCATGTTTGTGTCAGTGAGCCAGGATGAGCCTCATTTCACCTACTAAGGAGTTGAAAGGTGATAGAAAGCAATGATACCCAAACACAATATAAACTTTTCACCAAAAGAGAGGCTGTGTGGGTAATTTTTTTGTGTGACTTGACGCATTATGAAAAGGAGAAGACGGCTTGACTTGTCTCCCTTGGACGTATGGGTGAATACGTATGGTTGTCAGCAGGTGGGGTGAGGGCGTCCGAAAGTTAATTGGGATGAGCTATTTGGCGTGTAAGATAGTGATGATGACTTTTAGGGCTTTTCGACAAATTAATATTCAGCTGTGTCAAAAAATAATGTATGGATTGACTTGATGCAACATTAGTTTCAGCATTTGCGTCTACGCGTACACACACATTGCCTCACAGTCATAATTCGATATATGATGTACTGTATAAATGCCTCTAAATATACTGTAATTTCTTCATTTAACAACACGTGTTTTAATTGGATAGCAATGATTTATGTAACCACTAAAGTCAGGGGTAGACTCATGGTTGTCGACTTATAAGCGAAGTTGACTTGTACTTGGAGAAATATGGTAATTTACTAAAAATAATGCATTAAATCGATCTAATGGATTCAATAATTCATTTGTGTGGAATTATTGAATTTTTAAAATGTTAGCTTATTAAGGGTTATGTTTACATATGTTTTAGTCAAAGGGAAATTTTTCCAACAATATTTGCACAAAAAAAAAAATCGTTAAAAACGAAACTTTTTTCTTTGCTTTTCCTATAACCAGAGGAAGAAAAAAATGGTTAAAAGCTCTCCGCCTTTGTGGATTATTTTTTATTATAATTATTAGAACCTGAAGCCTTTTTAAATCCCATTTGTTTGACATGTCTTCCAGTCAGATATTCATAATTCTCACTCTTTTTGAACACCCACGACTTTGAGAAACAATAGATTTGCATTTGATGAAACAATGATATGCAAATGTACGGAAAACATAATTCATCACAACATACATAACAACACATTGTTAATATATCTTATAGACAACTGTGTTGTAAAACTTATGCGGCAGTTCTGATCGTATGCGTGATTGTGTTAATCCAAGTGGGGGCAAATAGAGAGACCTTTGAGCCCGACTGCTTAATGAGCCTCATAACGAGATTTGAAGATGGGGGAAGTCTTCCATCAAGCAAATTGACTCTCTTTTTTTTCCCCCCTTCTTCACTGAATGCCTCCATTGTTACACACACGCACACACATGTGTATATGCACACACATCTGCTGATACAACGCATCCCGTCTTCCAGCAACTGGCCTATCTGCACCTCTATCTCTTTGACTGCGGGGATTGTGGCTTTCCAAGAAGTATTCGTCGGAAATTCAATAATAGTCATCCTCTTTCAAAGGCCTGCCTGCGTCTTTTACCAATGTTGCTGTTTCTTTCAGAACCAGGGGGGAATCTTTCTGTTTTTGAAATGGAAATGTTGTACAATAATGTTACCTTATAGTGGACAGCCTATTTGTCTGCAGTAAAACACAATGCTACATCAGCACAATGCTTTGACCTTTCCGAAGACAACAGCTGGTTACCGCTAATAAAGTCACATTGAACAGAAATGAAGATTTCAAGTTACATATTTGACAAGAAGTGGGAAGACTAAGGTTATGCTCAGCAATAGTCAAAAGAAGCAGTGTCAAGGATAGAAGAATCAGGATGTGATTTGTAGCTTTCAAAAACTTTGTTTCTTGGAAAATGAGCCACCCTATTACGTAATATTACAAAAGCTCCCCCTTTGAAGTAGCAACGTGACAAGTGACCACCATCTTTGTCAAACACATGAAAGAAACACTTCAAATGTTTCTGTGGTACTGCATAAAGAATCTTAAAATCATTAAAAAAAAATCCCCAATCTACATTGGCACTGGCTAACTCAGGTTTTTTTGGGTTAATGTCAAAACATGGTGTTTTCGTTTCGGAGTTTAATCCTCCCTTTGTGGATATTTTTTAGCTGAAATTTGTCAAGAAGTTATAGAGCGAGGTTTCCGTCCTTGACTTTTTATAAATTTCCATAAAAAGATGTTTTAATCTGGAACAAATATCCTTTATCTTGAAGTACTATTTTTTTCATAAGAATACCTAACAAAATCAGCTTTTTATTGGTGAATTTTATCTTTGAAAAAATGTTCAGAATAATAATCCCCTCTTTTTTGAGAACTACAACTTTTTATCCTGAAAAAAAAGCTAATTCATTCTCAAAATATTTTTGTTTTGTCTGACATTCATTTTAGACAAAAAATATTATATTTTCATCCTTCATTTTCTTCTATTAAGAATAAAAAAAGACTTTTATAGTATCAACTACATAAAATATTTGCTGTAGTCATTTTCCATGTTTTTGGAAAACAAGAAAAAACATTTTTTACATGACAATGCTATTTTTATTTGCTCTTTCTATTCAGCTTACTTGTGTAGACATATGCAGATGTTTTGCACTTACGACATTAAAAAAAAAAAAACAATTGGTGTTCTCAGTGTTTTCATGTTTTCCAAAAATATTGAAAAATGACGGGCATTAATGTTGTGGCTGACAATTGTGGAGAATGTTAGATACCGCTTCTTTTCAGACCAATAACCAGTATGCGTACTCAACTGTTGAGTAGTCACGTGCACTGATACCAAGTATCGATACCACTAGATACGCAAAATTCTCACAGATAAACAATGGAATATCATTTTAAAGAAATATCTATCTAGTCAAACTGACGCCTTTCAAAAAGTTTCATAAAATAAATGACAATATATTAAATATAAAATGTGATAAACCTTTACCACGAGCGATAGCGCTGTGCTATAACATATATTCCGTAGTAATCTACATTATTTTAATTCATAGTACTCATTTGGTGGTAAATATGATATTGTAAGATTGATCAAATTAATTGGGGCAATTAAAGTAGGTGCCACACTACATTTGCATCAGAGTGATGCAATAACCTGGCATATTGAGCAATGTGGCAGTTGGAACTCCACAAGATTGGAGTGCAATAGTGTGACTCGTTAATAAGGTGTGTGGAGTGTGAGTAAGCACATTCAGGATCATTCACCCTCAGCACTCTGCCGATTGCCCATGCAGTTGTCTTTTTGATGCATTATAGCTATCTTATAGCTATGTTATAGCTATGTTCAGAATAACGCTGGTGTCGTTCCCAGGGGAGGAGAGTGTTTCAGTGTGTCCACGTTGGGATGAAAGCGCGCTATAGCATACATGCTTAAAAAATGGCAGAGCACAGCAGAAATTCAATGTCACTCTGACACTAACATATGCAGCGAGTAGCTCCAATGCTTACATGTTTGCACCTAAAATGTTGATCATCAGACTGAGGGATAGCCCATCATGCTGAGCGCAAATGACCCCCACCCTCCAGGCCCCCTCTCTCGGTGTTCCGACCTCCGTCCTAGACATCACATGACGCCAGTGACTGTGATTAAACGTAATTGAATATAGGAATGAATGGTGCCTGGGTAATGCCATTAGAGAGCATGCCTGCTCAGGACAACCCCCCCCCCCCCCCCCCCCCCCCTTCCCCGTAGAGGAAAGCAACAGGGTGTGTAGTCATAGGTGAATGGGTGGTGGGGAGCTTAAACAATGGAGACATCAAGCAGCTCAGCCTTTTTGTTTTGGCTTTCTGTCCTTTGTGTAAAGCAGTGAGTCCCTACCACTTTAATCAATCGTCAGCCATGCATGCCTATGTATATATATATACATGCCTATGTATATATATATATATATATATATATATATATATATATATATATATACAGTGTAATATTTGTCTGAAATATGTAGAGTATGAAGACTTTATTAAAAAACATTTAAAAAAGGTAAAATTCTTTTTTTTTATTCCGTGTAGGGGAGGGGGGGTAATATTATGGCTATATCACGGTTTTCACTTCGTGTGGGGAAGTCCCGTTCCCATTTAACCACGAAAAGTGAGGGATCACTGTATATTTAATCATGAAGTTGGGAATTTGCAATATTTTGGTTTTATAATAATATAATAATAATAATAATAATAATAATAATAATAATAATAAGCCACTAATTGTGTGTACAGTAATTATATATATATATATATATATATATATATATATATATATATATATATATATAAAATATGATACAGTATAAAATTTATTTGATTTCCTCATCATATCGGCCCAATGAGGGAAGACAAAGCAACAAAATGGCCCCCAACAAAAATGTTTGACACCCCTGATCTAGAGACACCACTACAGAGTTCCAATGTTTAGAAAAATCAGACACGAATGGCACAACACTCTGATTTGACTCTTTTTTTTTTTTTTTTTCCATCTAAAAATGCTTTCCGTTGACTAGCTTGGCTGAAAAAAATCTTTCACAGGCGGTACATCACTGGTTGCCAACCACTTTAAAGCATTATCACATCACAATACCACATCACAATTCATTAGCCTGCTGTGACATTTCTTAAGGTAGCAGAATTTACGGGCATTTTTGATTATATTTTAGTGTGTATTTCTGTTTTATGTTCAATTTGCCAGTAACTTTCAACTGGGAGTGGCAAAAAAAACCTTGAAGCCTCATTTCGTTGAATCTTTTACCATCTGCCAAACTCCTGCTTGTTGTAAAATGCATTGTTTTCATATTCTGACAAAGCCTGTTGCAAATAATTACTGTACCCTCTCACCATCATGATTTGAATCTGAGGTACCGCCAGGAGTTTTAGTTTGTATGCTGATCCAAAGGTCTGCGCTCGCGATGCCCTTTGAAAGGTCTTGTTTTCCCACGCATGAATGTAAACAATCCCCAGCACCACTCCCACAAGGTCAGAGTGAGGCGATCAAAGTGAATGTTTGTGAGGGGTGTTGAGCATTTTGTTGATAGTATGATTCATGGCAACCACGCTAAACATATGCTGGCAGGCGCTCCGACGCCGAGTCATCAATCTGCACGAAAGATGTGTTCCCAAGCCCAGCCACATGCTCTGCATATTAAGCTGGTAGACACGCTTTGGTTTTTCTTCCATTCTCCTTTTTTGACGGTCAAATGCAACATGATCTGCTTTTCTAGCCTTGCTTCTCTGACGATGGACAAAAATGACATTTATTTTATTTTGTGTTGATGGACGGCTATAACGTCTTGTTTTACTGCGCTCACTTTGTTGCTGGAGCCAGACGTTGAGAATAAGTTGAATAAAAAAATTGTCACACATTTGTTTTTCAAATTTGGAATTTTACTGCTTGACAGCTAAAAGATATCACACTTTTTAAAAAATTTACTTAGCATACATATATTGACCTATATTGAATTGTTATTAGTGGATGTCTCTCTAGCTTGCGTTTTTATGCAATTGGGCAGCAACTGAAAATGTTTGGTTGTCCCTGCTTACATTGTCCATAGGTGTGAATATAAATGGCCTGGTGACAACTAATCGATTATCAAAATATTTTTTTTATCATGATTGATCATCTATTCATATTTTTTAGGCTAATTTTAATTTATTATTGACCTAAGCCTGTCAGTAATAAACATTATCAGGTTACATTACTGTACAGGTTAGAAAATCAGAAAGAAAGAAAGAAAGAAAGAAAGAAAGAAAGAAAGAAAGAAAGAAAGAAAGAAAGAAAGAAAGAAAGAAAGAAAGAAAGAAAGAAAGAAAGAAAGAAAGAAAGAAAGAAAGAAAGAAAGAAAGAAAGAAATGACTGCCACTGTTGCTTTTTTTTACCTTATGGACCAAACCAGTAAGTGAGTCATAATTAATCAATTTTTACAATGCCAATTTCAAATAATGTGCTCTTTTTTGATAAGCAAATTGAAATGAAAACTTGTCCTTTTTTAGCCAATTCCCTGATTAATTGATTGTTAAAATGATCGTGATTTGAAGCTCGAATAAAAACTATCCCAGTCCGGGATGTCATTATTACAGTTTCCTTCATGTATTCACAAGAGGGATTATCTCACATGTGCAATCATCCCTCAATCTGTTTCTTATTCTGGTTTACTTCCTGTCTTCATCAGGTTCATCCTTGACAATCTTGCTATGTTTTTTGTGGTTTAATACAAATAATACAGTAGTGTATTATTATGTATGAAGGCAAAGTTACCGACTGGATTTCTTTCCTTGTTGTTCACTATAGTCACATTTATCATGTCCCTCAGTTTGGAAGAACTTAATTCGGAGCCCAGGCTTGTTGGGTCTACCGTCTGTCATGGTTGATTGGCTTGAGATGGGGAAACAGAAAGGAATGCAGGATGGTGAGAAACAGAAAACTGGGTAAGGGTTAAGTGGCAACAGGACCATAGGCACAACAATAGCGGTAAAAATGAAAGGAAAAGTCGCATGATGATGGCAACGACGTTTTAACATCAGCTGGGATGTTGGTCTTGCTGGTGTCATTAGCAAGCCCGGCAGCAACAGCACAAGAAAAGCATCCGATACTCCACCAACTCCATTTTGGAGTAGAGCGGAGTCTAACTCCAAATTTGAGTCCAGACTCACCCTGACGATGTACGAAGCTCCCGGTCCTGCAATCTTCTTGTCCGGGTGCAACCATCCTTGGGAAGGTTTGTGGATGAAGCTGCCTTTCTGGCTAAAATCGTCCCCACTCGGCCACATGCCTTCCACTCTCGTCCTGCGACTCATTCCCGATCTGGAGCCAACGCCGCCGGACCCCCCGGGGCCGGCCGTGACCTCGCCGAACCCGTGCCCGGACTGCGCCGCCGCTCTCTGCCCGCGAATGGCCTGCAGAGAACACGGGGTGACACACACCGGGTCGCAGGAGTTGAGCACGGCGGCCAGACTGGCCACCGGGCCGCTGGCCGAGGGGACCCCGCTGTGCCTGTGCGACGACGAAGAAGAGGAGGAGGAAGGGGACCCTTGATGGGTGGCTTTGCTCGAGTCCTTGCTGGAGCTGGAGCTTGAGCTGGAGTTGGACGGGCTTCTGCTGAGCAAAGAGTTGGAGAACTTCCACTGCGGCATCTTGGGGATGAGCATGCAAAAGGTGGTGGTGCCGTCCTGCTCCCCGTCCAGGCAGGGGGAGTCGGCCGGTGCCGTGGCCCCGGAGGACCTGGCGCCGGAGTCCAGGGGAGGCAGCGGGAGGCCGGGTGCCGGAGAGGCGACCACCTGGGTGGCTGCGACTTTGCCGCTCATGGCTAAGCTCTGCATCAGGTCATCAGAGGACGAAGTCACTGACTCGTTGCGAAAGCGGTCATACTTTGGCTTAAGGAGCATGCCCGGAGGATCCACCTGAAGAAGCTCAGTGTTGGGGATGGGAGGGACGGGGGAGGGGGGGGAGGGGAGGGAAGGGGGGTGGGGGAACAGGAGACTCTTCCAGGCGGAGTCTTATATCCAAGTGGATGGGAGTGATCCCGTTTGGTGCACGCGCCGCACCGTTGTCATGCCGCTCCTTGCTCTGTGCGTATGAACAGCGATTCTCCTTCTTCACACTGCGTTGGGCCGGCTGGCTTGCATCGCATTGGGTGCGCTCCCTCCCGCCCTCTCTCGCTTGCTGAGGATGATGTCATTGGCTCTTTTCGCCCTGCCCTGCCCATGCTCTTTGACAGCATTAGCTAATCACATCTGTCTCTTTGCCACACGCACAGTCAATTGCTTACTCGCGCACACACACACACACACACACACACACATTCACGGCTTCTCTCACAAACACACACTAAATCTCTTCCTCACTCGCTCTCTTTCTCACTCTCCCATCGTGGCTTATTGTGTCAAATATGTATCAAATATTATGTATACATATTAAAATACATACAGTATAATATATAAATTGTTATAAGAAGTATAGGCAGGTACACGATAACACTAATTCAAATGTCACTTCCACGTACTTTTTCTTGTGTAGGACATTGTCCTATGAATCAAACTATCAGTAAAAACACCATAGAACTTACATCACTGAATGTAAATCTTACCTTTTTCCGTGACGCTCTGGAAAATGAGGGTAGACAGTCACAGTTAACTTTTATCCAGTCGGACAAAAGAACAGTTAATGTTAGGGGGCCACATTAATACAGATTATGCACACAAAACAAAACAAAAACTAAAACAAAAAACAAAAAAACACAGCGCTGCACCACCCTCGTTAAAGCAACCAATCGCAAAGTCTGCTTGTATCAGCGAAAGAAGTTACTAATAAACCAGATGGAATCAATGGATGTTAAGGCGGTGACCCTTTTTTGCCTTATGCATATGAACAAGATGAAGAAAATAAACTACTATTTGTTAAAAAAAAATGTTAATAAACACTTCTAAACAAAGTTCGAAACATGTTTAGTTTTTTGAGGAGCATTTTTTCCCCAATAATTTAGGATACAGGAGCCGTGAGGACAAGTCAAGCTAATCAGAATGCAAAGTGCATCCCAAGGAAACAATTGAAAATAAAAGCTTTGTAAAGGTTAGTGTCTGCATCTACATCCATTTATTATTCAGTGTATTTATTTTGAAGTTGATGCACTTCATAGCATGTTATGTTGTTGTTAGAATGGTGGACATCAAATAAACATAAACATAGAAAAAGAAAATCGTAAGAAAAAGTTTTTTTTAAGGGACCTGCATTACCAAATTGACAAATTCCTTCCATACATGCAACTTGCATGATCTCTTGACTCTCTCTTGCCTAATGAAAGCGTGCACTCTTGAACACAAATCAACTGTCATTCAAAAACCATTTAGACCAACAGATACTCATTTGAGCTTGTCTATGTTTATTTGAGGCACGAAGTCCAAAAGTTAATGTACTGAGAAAACAGCGATGCCGCTTCTTTGCAGCCTAGCTAAATAAGGAGAGGAAGTAAGTCACCTCCTCACTATAATAATTAGTGTGCACGCATCTGACTTTGAATACAGCAATAAACCAATGCTCATTAGCGGCCAACTCAACTCTGCGAAAGTGAAAATGAAAAAGTAAAAAAAATCGGTCAACCAATAACATCAAGATTTTGTGCAATTTCTCTCAAGCCATTTTGGCTGTTGGCTGTTAATGTTTAATTTAATTATAGAGTACAGTTGTTTGGGTTATTAAATGATCATCACACTTCACTCTCTATTGTTATAAACTGATTACTTTCAAAGAACTATGTACATTTTTATAAATTGGACACATCAAAATAAATCAAATATCCATCAAGTACCATTCACCTACGTATGTGCATGTAATGTATGTGCAATACAAAGTGGTTAGCTACTCACAATTAGCATTAACCTCATGTGATTCCCCAATTAGCACTCTATTCTAATGTTATTATTATTATTATTATTATTATTATTATTATTATTATTATTATTATTATTATTATTATTATTATATCATGTTTATGGAGTTAAACAGTTCTAGATCATGGATGTTTTTGAGCCAACTCCTTTAACAGGGCACAATTTCGAAAATTAATTAACGCACATTAGCATTCAAGCCCAGCCTCCTAGAAAAAGGTGCCTTGCTCACCCAAGTTTAACGTGAGGGCTCATTAAATGGAAAACAACTCCTCACAACATATGCGTACAATTGTTGTCCACACAAAGACGCAACTAATTTGACATTGTTATGCGTGTAAGTTTCCAGTATTTAGTGTTTCTAGGATTTATATAGTTTCATAAAGAAATTGCTCTGTTCATCACTATGCGCCTCACCTTTGACCAATGTGCCCCAGTAGCACCATCTTTTGGTGAAATAAAGCATTATTTCTAATTGGCATACGCAGGTTTAGCAAGATACAATTTATATCGTTTACAGTTGTATGAATCGATATCTGGGCAGTGAAAAGGAAAATTCGTTCAAATTGATTAATCAATTTACTTTCAGCTCAGCCCTCAGTGATGCTTGCTTAAAGAAAACAGCAAATGTGAATATTGCTTGTAGGACTTGTCATCTGATGGACAATTGCGTATATCAAAAAACATCACGGGTCCTGTATGTTATGCGATTGCTCCGGTATTGTAGACAATGTTCAATCGGAAATAGTGACGACCAGTGGAGTGACTAATTCAGAGTGCCTAATCCCCATGGAGAAGGCTGGGGCGCGAGCTTTGTGCACTGTCACTCTTTCTGGGTTATAGAATCCAGGACCGGGCATCTCTACATCATCTCTGGACATACGATGCCGCCCAAGCATAGAAAAAGCTGGCGGCCTGGGGAGATAAATGCTGGGATGTGTGTTGTTATAGCGGCAGGGCCCTGGGGTCTTGGCGAGATCCACGGACGGCCCGCCTTGACTGAAACAGGCTGACATTGTGTAGCTGGCACTGGATGGCTTGTTTGGGATGTGAGGGCCCATCAGTGGAGGGAGAGTGTATTTGTTGGGAGCAGGGACCGAGTCCATGGTGCGGTAGCGGGTGCGGCAGCCCATGGTGTAGGATGGAGGACGGCGCTGGCGGTTGCAGGGCGGGGCTTTTTCTGGACTGTAGGTGCCCGGTCCAGGGATGTGGAATAGTTCTTCTATAGAGGGAAGATAACGCAAGTGTTGAGATGTGATAAATCAATCAATCAATCAATCAAATTTTATGGCACACTACCCTTCGAGGAGTCCATTTTACTCAAGATTGACGTGAGTGGACATCTTATAGTTACCACTTATGGACAATAGAATAGAATAGAATAGAATAGAAATGCTTCTTAATTATATTTTGCCAACCCCCCCTTGGAAAAAGAAAACTTTTAGACTCCCTCCCCCAGACACACTGACTATAAATAGGATTATTATCTATAAATATGGTATAAGCATATCTAAACCTGTATCCGTCTTAACATTCACAAAAGAAAACAGCAATATAATCAACTTTTAACAACTGTTCAATATTTTTACAATGTTTAGCCTAAAATAGAAAAAAAATAACCACCTGCATCAAAGAAAAACTAAAAAAGTGCCAGAAACTAAAAAAAAAATATATATATTTTATGAATTGTTTTATTGCAATTACTCTTCACATGACAAAAATAACGCGTTTTTCCTGGGCTAACACCCCCCCCCCCCCCCCCCTCTCGGCATCACCTCCTGCCCCCCAAGGAGGGCACGCCCCCACTCTTTGAGAAGCACAGCATAGTGATATAATAAACTCAGAGAACATGCCTTCAAACAATGTCAATCCACTTCAGCGTGTTTACCAAATATGAAATTAGAGTTAGGGGATTTTACTAATATTTCATTAGTTATTTCAGTCAGCGTTGAACATGAAAAATGCCCCATCATCAACATTTGTGGGTTGGGTACCCCGGCAGAAAGCAGTAAAAATCGGTGTAAAATGATGCTGCACGCTTTGAATAGGAAAATGGAACTATCTAGTGGGGAAATATAAAAATTGGAAGTTACAACGTGGATGTTGTGAAACACAAACGTAATAGTCTTCTGGTAAAATGATTATTTAGTAATTGTATGGAAAGATAAATGTGGCTTGAAAGTTGACTGAAAACTGTAAAGTTCAAATGTTAAAGCGCATAACCTACTTTGTACTTTAGTTCTGCCCAACATGGAGTATGCAGGTGTGCCGTTTTTTCCCAAGCGAGTCATTTTCGCGTCGATGTGATATTGAGGTCCAGGACTGCAGTCAACACAATACACTGCACCAAAAAAAAAAAAAAAATCATCTGCAACACCTTGAATAATCATACGCATTTGTTCTTCGTGGATACTACTGTAGTTGATTTTTGGAGGTGCTCGTTCTCTTTTCTTTTGAACTCTAACGGTTTCATTTAGAATGAGCCACATTTGATGCAGTTCACTGCAAAAACTACATGTACATGATTTATGTACAGTCATCTGTAAAGCTAATTTTTTAAACATTATTATTCAAGAATTTTTCATTGGACTTAATTTTACACTGCATGCTAACCACTGTTAATAGAAATTGTAAGTGAGATAGAAGGGTTACTTACTATTGTCGCTCATTCTGCCATGGAATGAGTATGCAGGACTTGTTTGTTTCGTGAAGTCATGGCCAATAAAGCCAATCGTAGGTGGTAGCCGGTATTGCCCAGGGCCTGGTCCTATGAAGACACAGAGAAGCATGTAGAAAAATACCTTTATTTCTATATACAGTGGACATGAATCTCTCCGATCAATATTCTTCATCGTGTTGATGACTTAAGGAGTAATCTACGTTTCAGAAAAAATGTAAACAATGAAAAAAATCTGAAGTGGAGGCTGTTCCTCAACTATGACATGTAGCGTACATATACTCTATATAATTCTTTATAACTATTATTGAAATGGGTAAAATACTTTTAACTCATAAATAACAATATGAAATGATTGTTGAACTCACCTTTTTCTCTGCCTGCAATAGCTGGGTACTGTTTCTCCATGACTTTCTTTGAAAAGACACCTCAGAAATATGCTTTGTCCATCATAAAGCCAAATGTATAACATGAGCACTGATGCTTTCCAAAGGGTCAGCACTGAAGAAGACCGCAGGTGAGTAGCCCCTCCTTCCCTTACCTTCCATTGTAATGCTATCTGTGCCCCCTTTCACTTTCCACTCATGCAATTGCACTCATCAGCCGTGCGTGCAGTCGCCACGGAGACCGCTCACCTCTCAGCCCCCTGCTGCGAACGGATACGCCGGGTGACCGTGTGACACTGGGGTCAAAGTCAAGGCCCGAGGTTCAGCTCTGCCCCTGCATAATCGCATATTTAAATCACTATCGCAACATTAAGGGAAACAAATGTAATCAAATGATGTTTCAAAATCATTCATGGCCTTAGATTATATAGTGAATATTGTACATTAATAATTAATTACTCTGTCAACTATTTTTGAATACTTTTAAATCAGATTCTTTCAAAATAAATTTCAACTCTTTAGTTAAAAAAAAAACAAAAACATTATATTATTTCACACCGACGGCGCAGAAAATGCATGAATACAAATTTGTTATCATTCAGTTGCTAGTTGGGTCCGTAAAATAATAACTTTGACAGCAACAT
Organism: Hippichthys cyanospilos; assembly: GCF_059441005.1. Lineage (NCBI taxonomy): Eukaryota > Metazoa > Chordata > Actinopteri > Syngnathiformes > Syngnathidae > Hippichthys > Hippichthys cyanospilos. The sequence continues at coordinate 16,729,454 of NC_142378.1, read as the reverse complement.
CAACAACAAAAAAAAGGCACCAATGTTGATTTAGGCTTTTGAAAGTACAATCATACGTTTATAATGTACAACTGCAGAAATCTGAGAATCATTTCTGTGAGAGGTTGAAAATCTTAGACAAAAAAGCCTCTTGATGATTAATCAACTATCAAAGTGGTTTAGGAGTAATTTGATCATTGATGGGTCAATTGTTGCACCCAGTGTTTTAAAACGTTACCATTGTCATTGAACGAGATATGTTTTATGTTATGTGTACAGCCCTTTACTGCATCTACAGCTCTTGTGAAAGTCCTTTACATTATTTCGTTTACTGTAATCACTGTGTAACACATTATAATGTGTACTACTCGAAAGGAGCTATCCTCCACTTAGTATAATGTGGACTCAAGGAAATGTTCTGCCCTTGTGCCCACCATTGACCCCTACTATTTTGAAGATTTGATGGCCACCGTAACAGAGAGGACTGATGAGTGACATGAAAAAAATACAAGCGTTAATATTTAACGGGCTACCGGCCATTGCTGCATTAATAAACAAAAACGTTAGATTGCATTTACAAACTTACACTATGCAGCGTTTTACTGATGTACAAGGAGCACATTTTTAGAAAGAAAGTGAAAATAATAAGGGCATCGAGGGGTGGAATTTACAGTAGGTAAAGGCAGACAGGAAATGATGCTGCAGTCCTCTTGAAGGAAATGGTATGCACACTGGAGCTTCGAGATAACAACACAAACATGCATTTTCCATTGTGCTTGTTGATAGATTCGTATGTAATAAAAAAAAAAAACACGCACACAGACTTTCACAATTATATGGACAATTTAGATGCTTCGATGAACCTGACAAGCTTTTTCATACATTGTAGAAGCCAGAAAACACACACAAATTTTGAGAGAAGACTGCTGCCGAAATTTGTATCTTTAACCACTGACCTGTGGGGTATATTGGTGATTTTTTTTGTTTGTTTTTTTGTTTTTGTTTTGTGAATAAAATACATTCATTTATTAAACTTATGTCATTGCACTTTGTTGAAAAAAAATCCCATACACAATTGTTAGTGATGTTTGCAACGTGCAGGTAATTCCTTCAATAACAACTCGAACATAATTTTGTCAACGAGCAGGAGACCTGATTTCCATAAGGACGTTTATCGATCCGGATGTAGAGTAGAGCAGTCACTATCCGAGGAAGGAATAAAGTAAAAAAAAAAAAGGATTTTTTTTTTTTAAAAAAAACGTCTTGACCACATGTATAAAACATGAAAGAAAACATTACGTTAACGTCTATCCACAAGTTCTATCGCCGCGTGCTGCTCATCAAAGACTTTTCAACGGTCGGTCATGAAAGAATTCCTACTTTGAAATCCTTTCTTTGAAAATCCGATAGATGGCGATAATGTGCATGAACTGATTCCAATCACTACAAAGGAAGACAACCGTCGTCAAAGATAAACGTTTCCGATTGGTTACCAGCCTGCTTTTTTTTTCCTTGTCTTGAAATCTTGGCCAATCGGAAGAAAGCGCGGAAGCGAGCGTTCATTTTTGAACCGGATAGCCGTAGCGCTCACTCGACACCAACCAGGCAGCATTAAGGGCTTGGGAGCGCGTCAAGCTTATTGTTTCCCTCCGCAGACGACTTGACTTATCGGGTTTCAGCTAAAACCGCATTTTCTCTCTTCATTTTTGCCTTTCATCCAACCTTGCCTGTTAAAATGTCGAAGGACATTTACTACTCTGACAAATACAACGACGACACTTTCGAGTACAGGTGAACAAGCAGTTACTACTTTAATATTTCGGCAGTAATTGTTCTTTACAGAAACTGAAATTGTATTAAGTGTATTTCGTTAGCGGTGTTGTTATTTGAATGAGAGCTAACTGCCAGATTTATTCAAACATGTTACGGACGGTATTGTTTTTTTTTCCCCGATTAAATGTCAATGTTTGTGTTCGGTTAGGCATGTGGTGTTACCGAAGCATATGTCCAAAATGGTTCCAGCTTCGCACCTCATGTCCGAAGCGGAGTGGAGGGAGCTGGGCGTGCAGCAGAGCAAAGGATGGATCCATTACATGATCCACAAACCAGGCGAGTAACCCACAGGCGCACACGCCCATCATTTTGTCATCTCAAGGGCCTAACTGACCTCCTTGAGACAAGTAGCGTCCACATGAAACCTTGAAGCGGTCCATTTATTTGTAGGTAATAAACAAATCCAACGGGACGTGGTGCAGTGTGTTTAAAACTACACAATTTTGTCAATGTTGGCTTCTATGTGGTGTCACAAATCAAAGAGAAAATAGGTCATACAATGTTGATTTCATTTTTAAGACACAATTGCTGAAGTTATTAAGTTTCTGAGGATATTAATTTTTGGGCAGTTTGGTGCAGGCAGTGGTTAGCACATCCTCCTCACAGTTTAAGAACCCAAGTTCAAATCCAGCTGGCAACTATTTACACTGTCCCTACTTACTGCCCCAAATCAGCTGGGATAGGCACCAGCAAGCCTGCGGATAAGCGGCTACAAATAATGGATGGGTATTAATTTTTGTGCGTAGAAATGCTATGGTGGACTCTGTTTCCTTGGCGCTTTAGCCACTATGCGTTAGTGAGACAACTACTATTAATTCACAATTATACATTGAAATTGAAAGCCTAACAGCATTCAACTACGCCATGTGCATCTTTGGAGCACTTCAGAATAGACCTTTGTCGAGTAACGTCACAAATGGACAATATATAACTAAACTGCATCATAACCATCAGGGATGCTGATGATTCAAGTGGATGAAGTCTAAACGGTTTCTTTTTTATCAACCCACCAATGCAGAGAAAAAAACTGATCAAAGGGCAGAAGATTGCTAATGTCATCAAGGGCAAGTACTGACTGAGAGGATGAGTTTGAAGTCCTAACAGGTTAAAGAAAATACTTCCTAGCGCAGTTGAGGTTACATCAGCGACCACTGCTGATTTTGAAAAGCCTAGATTGACATGGCACCACAGAAGCTCACATTTGATGCGTGGAAAAAAATCTAACCAACATGTTTGTTGTCATTTACAAATGAGTGGTGGTTTTGAAAGGACTCCAATGCTTAACATATTTTTTGATTTTTCCTTCACAGAGCCTCACATTCTGATGTTCAGAAGGCCTCTCACCAAGCAATGATATGCAACGTTTTCTGTGTTTTCTCTTTATCTGCACAACTATGTACACTTTGAAGCCATCATATTTATATTTATTGAGTACATTTTCTTTTTCTTTCCTTTTTTAACTGATGGCTTATATACCACTTAGTGGTACTTTTATTTTTTATTTTTTTATGTTTAAATTGTTAAGTCTTTTTCACTGTACTCCATTTTGTCTATATTTTCTATTCATTGCTCTCCCCACAAATGTTTTGAAGTTGCTGTTGAGCAAAATAAAATGTTGCATATGAAAACCTCCCTCATCAGCAGTGCGGTTTATGTTAGACTTCAAATGGGGGGACTTGCTTGGTGTCTGGGACGTGGTGAGCAAAATGCAGTTAAAGCATCATCACATCAAGTCCAGGTGGTAAGGATGCACTTAAGACAGTTCAGTTATTACAGCTGGCACTGTTCAAAACACATGACTTATTCGTTGTCATGGGAGCGCCTAGACACAATGGGATTTTTTTTTCCTCTGTAACAAAAGTAAGTCATAGTAGAAGCTTAATTTGATCACAAAAAGAGGTGTGTAGATTTATATATAATCCCCATTATATTTGTGTTTTACTATTCACACATTTTCTCATTTGTGTGTGTTTTTTTCTGAGCAACCGCTTGTGGTTTTTCAAGCTTTCTGAAAACGCCACAAGATGCCGCTAAAGCCCAATTTGTAAGCAGGGACTTAAGTATGGCTCGTCAGTGGATGTTTGGAGAGTCGTCATCACATACTGTATCGACAGGTGCAGTTCCGGTGGTTTTCCTTCAAAAATCAGACAATCTGTAAGCCATTTCTTCGAAAGGTAATGTTTTTGAATGAGTTTGAAATAATATTTAGGAGTTACTAACCCTATCAAGCCAAATTCAACTGAAAGGTTTGCATTTGGTCCTTACTTTGATGTTATAAACACATTTTGCCACTTTTCATCAACTGAGACTGAAATCCCACCGCTCAGATCACAACCAATCACAGCTCAGCTTGTGACTGTCACATGACTAAACAAAGAAAACAACTGAGCTGTAATTGGTCTACTGGAGACAAGCAAGTCTGATGCTATTTTCAGTCAACACCACGTGAAAAAACTATGTTATCGTACATGTAACAGATTAGTTATTGAATTAAAGAAAAAAATATTAAGGTTTTACTGCTGAAAATTGCCGCTTATATTTTGGTAATTCCTCCCAAAATATAAGCGGAGACCACATTTTTTTTTTATGTTTTCATTATAACTCAGCCCCGATTATTATTTCACATTGTTTTGTTTATCTGTTGATTTGTTTGGCTAAAACATCGTCCCATCATGACATTGTGGCAAGGAGCCGCATAAGCTCATGTAACATGTACGTGAGCGCGGGGGAAAAAGAACAGTAACAAGTGGAAGCGAGTTCCGGCAAGCCTTTGCAAAGTGAATTTTACAGCCACTACTGACATTAGGGCTTCATCACCTAATCACAGTATTGAAGGCGGACGCTGGGGTCAGCCCGATTGTGGAACACCAAGAAAACACCCCATTGAGCGTCCTTTTTTACTTCTAAATGTGAAAAAACATGTGAATATTTAGTATTTTTCACATCACTATTTCAGGAACGTCACATATGAGTACAGTATTTTTATAATATCCCTACAATAATGTACCTAGGAGTAGAAAGAAAAGGTTCCAATTATAAGGTTATTTAAAATAAAATTAAATATGTCAGTAATGCACAGACTAAACTTGCACGTTTTCTTAAACTGACTTTTATTTAAAAATCTCAGTACTTGATATGTAATACAGGTTATGCCATCAAATTTGAAACATTTACAAAAATTGGAAAAAAAAATCTTCTTGATTTGCTTTTTGATTGCTTCATGAATCAAAACGTAACTTAAACAATATAGCTTATGAACTGTACAATCAAATCTCAAACCGGGTGGAAAGTCATCTCTCGGTGTCCTGTTTTGAGTCCGTTCGAACCCCCCGCAAAAAGGTAATTTTTGGATTCTAGTCCTCCAGGGACCTGTGGTATCTATCAGTCCACGTTTATTCTTAAAGATACAGAATCTGAATTTTTGCTATGCTTCATCTTAGTTTAGGCACACCACTTCTTAGATTTTCCGTTCATATTTTTATGTTGCCAACTTTACATTTCAGAAGCTTGAGTTTCGTCACTTTTAGCTTTGACATGTTAGCCCCTCTGTGTAGGCCGGGCGTCACTTGAAAATGACAGCTTTCCGCGTGCAGCCTGGATCCCGAATCATGGACGGAGAATATCGGCCCGGGAGTGATATTATATAAATCAGCCGCATTGTTGCATCGCAATCCAGCAACTTTTCAAATGGCTCAAAATAGATTTACTTAGTTATGTCATTTCACACTAGACAAGTGAACAGTCATCAGAGACTATTCCATTACAAGTGATTAAAAGTCATTTTTCCATAATATGTCCTTTAAGGATGACTATGAAAGATTAAAAGAAAACAAAAAAACACTTGAAGTGACTGGACCGTAATGACAAGTAAGTAAAAAGTAACAATGATATGACCTCGAGCTACAAATAAATACCACAGATAGAAAATACAACACAATAGCTTTAAGTCGGCTGTAATTACAAAAAAAAAACATAAATACTTGATTATTATTTTTTGCCATCATTCTTGCGATTATAAAGACAGTACAATGAATGAGGAAAATGTTATGGTGCTGCAAGGAGGACAGCAAACACACACACATACCATATATACAGTATACACAGTCACACACGAGCTCATGTTGCTTCCTTTGTGGTGTGGCTTCTTTCTTCACTTTGCATTCGCTCGTATATTCACAAATAATGTACACAATGTGGACGTGGGGTATGGCTTCACTCCGGCTTTTTCTGTAGAGGGCAGGAAGACAGGACAGTGAGGACAAATGCACTCGTAGCAGACCAAGGCAACAGCACAATCCAGTAACACACAGAACAATTCAAATGTAAGCCACTAGAGGGCAGAACGTACAATTCAAGTGTGTTAAAAAAAAAAAAAATCTATTACATTCCAATAAACAGGCCTAAATTTCACAATTTCAGATTTGTGCAATTTTTGCATGCGTGGTCATCTTCACCTTGTTTGTGGTTCGCTACTTCCTAATGATGCACAAAATGTGTTCATCTGTACATTCCATTTAATTGTTACTACATTACTTTACATTATGTTAATACAATATTATACAGAGCTATTTTCTGATTTAGAAAAACACCATGTAATATTTCTCGATGTGCTCTAACTGATAAGAGACATTTCCAGCGCTATTACAGTTTTCTCATTTCAAATGTGTGCAGTGGCTCAAGAAATGTTGGTAACTAAAGTTGAGTAAATAAAGCTTGGTACCATCGTTCAGGACTGTTCCTTGTGTTCACTGTAGGGATTTCGGTGTCGGCGTGCAGGAGGACCTTCTGCGCCGGGTCCAAGTTGACGCGGGGGACGTGAAAACCGGGGTCCCGCGTCTCACCGTCGGTCAGGAAAGGCTCAGAGTCCGCGTCGTAATCGTAAGTGTAGTAGGACACGTCAGCCATCGAGCCCTGATCCTCCTCACCTACAGATATTGAATAAAAGAAACGATCAAGCATTTCATCACATTCCATGATTCATTTTAGATGTATACACAATATAGATATTGGATCAGGCACCCTTAAATTTTAAAGTAACATGTCATTTAAGTGATTGATTGATTGTCAGAGATAGATATCAAATCATTTAAAAGTCTCTGTCTGAGAGACATTTAGTTCATCTAGCTCAGTTGCAAGCATTAAATTATCAAACACTTTGCTGTCTTTTTAAACTTTCACTTCACCAAATAACAAAATTCTACCAAACAAGTGTTGTGTAAATCAGAGGTGGAAATCCAGGTAAAGACAAAATAAAAGGAAATCCATAATGTAAATGATCTACATGTGTTTAATGGGGGCGCGCACAAGCATTCCTGTGTGAAGCTCTTGTGCTATGAAGACCTTTGAGTGAGAGCAGCGACCCGGAGCCAACAAGTCGCCACACGTCGCCTCGCATTAAACAAAAACATTTGTACAACACAACACAAATATTCACCTTATCATTCGCACATACATCTGGAGTGTGTCACATCCATTGAAAGGTGTCTCTTTTGTTTTTTTTCCTTGCATGCCAAAAGTAACACAACAACAGCCCTGCCTGGAATGCTGCGGAAGCCACGGCAGACAAGAACATAATAATCGAGTTTGTCCATTGTCGTCTTCATCAGATTGCGAAAGTGATGCGATGGCATGGGAATGTATAGCATGGCTGCCCACACAACCTATACATCAACTTGCCTTCTTAAATGGTATTATTCGTCTCTCATGAATCAGCCATCCTGTGTGGAGTTTGCCATTGTCCCTGTGCCAGAGTGGGTTTACTTCAGGTACTCCGGCTTTCTCCCACATTCCATAAACATGCATGGAAGGTGTGTTGGACTCTCTAAATTGTCCTTGGGTGTGACTGTGAGTGTGAATGGTTGTTTGTTTCAGTGAGCCCTGCTATATATATATATATATATATATATATATATATATATATATATATACACATACATATATATATATACATACATATATATATATACATACATATATATATACATACATATATATATACATACATATATATATACATACATATATATATATATATATATATATATATATATATATATATATATATATATATATATATATATATATATATATATTTACATGTGTGTGAGTGTTTGTGCGTTTGTGTGTGTATGAAGAGCAAGAGTGAGAGAGAGAGAGAGAGAGAGAGAGAGAGAGAGAGAGAGAGAGAGAGAGAGAGAGAGAAAGAGAATGTGTGTGTGTTGTGACATTACCTGTGTGTATAGGCACTGAGGGTTGCTCAGTCTCCTGGCTTGTTATCGGCTGCTTGTCCTCCGCCTTGGTCTCCACTTGAGAAACAAACAAAGGCACACATGTCCGTCACACACATGTGATTAAAAGCATAGATTCCTTTGCCTGTCATCCCCACAACAGAGTTTTATTGTTGCATCATGTGCAGCAAATGCTAACCAGAAGCTTTTTATCCAGCCCAGTGAGCAACACGTTTTGGCAAAACAATGAGGCCCACTCAGTCCTGATGGAGGCCTGCATTCAAACGGTTCCAAAAATAGCCTGGCCTAGAGGTGGGCGGCATGATCAGAAGCATCTGTTTGTATCCCTCTCCTCTTCAAAATGGGCTAACGACCCATGTCGCGCATGAGTGTACACAAACAAACACGCAAACAATACAAAAAGTTAATGTCTCATTTCTGTTTGTGGTGACTGAACTTGTTTCTCCCTCTTCAAAGTCTTGTTTTGCGCACTCGTGAAAGCTCTTTTTGTTGTTGGGCTGTGCGTCGGAAAAGGAATGTGGCAAGGATTTCAAAGGCTTGGACAAAAGCGGTCAGTCATTTGCAGAGCCCTCAAATACAGCACACGGTCAGTAGGAAGCTTTTTATGCAAGTGCGTGCGTGTGTACACGAGCCGAGTTGCAATCTGAAACAAGGTGGACACAAACTAAAAAAAAATAAAAAATCCAGGAATCAACTCTACATCTGGACAGAAGTATCCAAAACTGAGATCACTGTGCACACTAATGAGAAGTGACATGTTAGAACTTAGACCTCATTATAGTGAACACTACATACACACAAACACACACTCCTGACTTGAAAAGACACAACTAGCCTCACTAGCTAAACATACGTCATATAATCCATTTCAGCCTCTGAATGTTTTATTCCATAGATTTTTTTTTTATTTCTTTACTTTAATTTTAAATGTCTTTGACACTTATTTGTAAATGCCTTTAAATGTCCATCCATCCATTTTCTTCGGTAGTCAATCACAGAGCAGCTTTTAAATGTTTTCCAATTTGTGAAGCACATTGAGCCATGCTGCATAAATACAGTTGCATTGCCTACTTATCGGTGTGTAGTTAGTTGTATTAGAGTACAGTATGGTATTTGTGAAAACGTGTATTACATCGCATGAATGTTTGACAGGTTTATTTATAGGACTATAGCATATTACATACACAAGGCAACTCAATGTGCTCGCAAGGGTTTGGTAGCAGCGTAGCCTTTACGAAATAGAGTTTATGTACAATAAATAGCTGCTAAATCATATTAACACGACCGCCGTTAAGTTCTTTTTTTGTATTCTACAAATTGAGCTCTTTATTTCCTTAAAACAGTCCCTGCTTTAGCCAAAATGCGATATTGCGTGTAGAATTTTGAGGTAAGACATTAATTTAATACAATTTAAAATGAGGCTGTAAGGTGACAAAATTAGGCAAAAATGAAATGCTGTCATTACTTTCTGGATGAACTGTAAGCGTTTTCCTCATTTAGCGACAGGGTTCTGTTGTGATCGCCTTGGAAAGGTAGATGACATAATAGTCATTCATTCATTGAACATCCATTAAATCCAAAACAATGTTGCAATAGTTTTGATAATTTCAGTGATTGATCCGGACACAAGCAGTGACAACACTTTGTGTGTATTTAGAAGCTGAACAAACCAAATATAGGCCCTTGTGAGACTGATTCAAAGGTTGTTTACAGTTAAAAAAAAATAAAATCACCACTGTCAGCTGTCATCACGACTTGACCATTGCACATTATCTTATGTGAGTAAAGTGAGGCAGCATTCACATTTTGCTATCAGTTTTAGAACTGCAATTTATCCCTTTAACTCTGAATGCACAATACATATGTGTGAGTTTAACATGCACCAAAAGCCCTTTTGATGAAAAATGGACACGACAAGACTCTTACATTGACACCGGGACATGGGGGCCTGCTTGATGTGCGTTCCGTTCCGGCAGGCGAACGCCTCCATTTGACAATGGTTTTGGTAGATCTGTCCGTCGGACCCGCAGACGGGCTCGCCGTCGTAGCCGCAATCTCTGTAACACGTGCAGCGTTCAAACTGCTCCTCCTCCAGGCAGCCAAACACGTTGTTGCACTGGTTTGCCTGCACGAAACCTGTCCAAATCTCATTAGAAAAGACTGACGTGACCCAGGGCGGTGGCTTTCAGCTCTCACCTGTCCAGTGATTGGATGAACTCTCCACCTCGTTGCAAGTGGGGCCGTCGCACAGCTCCCGGGCGAGCGGGCTGCTCTCGCTGACGTTGTAGAAGCGGGTGGCCTCGAAGGCTGAAAATTCAAGCGTGTCATATTATTTTCACGAGGAGGATTTGAGTTATGGCTGCCCTCAGGCAAAGTATGTATGTTAGCCAGGGGTGAAAAAGACATTCAATACGTAAAAACTGAAATTAATCCTGTTGCTTTGTACTTGTGAAGAGAAAAAAAAAGGATGATTCCGTTCTATTCTTGTAAGGTAATGGTTTGGTTCACACTAAGGATCACATTAGGGATGTTTGATACCACGTTATTCCAGACCAATACTGATACAGTTCACTTTTTGAGTACTCACCAATGTCTTTAGTATACTGTATCTGTTCTAAAAAAAATAATTTAACACAATGGGAAATCCTTTCTTTATGTATATGATTTGCCCATGTTTCGTATTACCCCAAAAGCCAACTCCTGCCTAGAAGGGCTTACTTGAGGTCAGATTTTCTTTAAGTATTGATTGCTCCTATTGAGTGTTTCCATGACGATGTGATACCTAATATCATAGGAGCGGTACCAGTTTGTCTACTGATAAACATAAAAATGTATAAGGCTGGATCTGGCCAGTGGGTCCTGAGTTAGACATCTTATTTGTAAAACAAATATGCCACACAAAAGCCACACTCATACTTAGCTACAAATTGTCTTCAGCAACATTTAAAAAAGAAACAAGAACAAACAAAAAAGAAGCTCCTTCATAAATCAGGGTGACTTGAAATATGCACCCGAGGCACACCTGGCTCGTAATAGTCGTAGATCCTGACCGGAACAGGTGCTGTCTTGCCCACAATGTATTCTCTGACAGCTTGGAAGGCCACACACGTCATGCACTGGCTGGGGATCTGAGATGCAGGGGAGCGCGACAAACGCACGAGGCACACTCGATCAGTCGGACTGACATTGCAGCCATGAGTCAACATACTGTCCGTGTTTGTATATCCCATGTCTATATTAATGGTTGTCGCGACAATGTAAATTTTCTCTTACCTCGTCGAAGTAGAAAAACACTTTTCTCCGGTTGAGTTCGTACCTCTTCAAACCCACACGCTTGTCCATCAATAGCTGTTGAGGCGGAAACAAAAAAAGCAGGCTTCAATAATCGTACTCGAGTTAACAAAGTATTATATTATGGCTTTATGGTGGCAACTGAAATGGATTCATTTACATAATTCTCTATGGTAGACACCATTTCAAACAAGGACAGGCCTAGTCAGCACCACAGTGGACTGGACAGCTCCAGCTCAGGTCTAATTAACACTGTATTAAATGATCCAACATTGTGTAAGAAAAATATTGTTCCTAAAAATGCCCTTCCACAAGAACTGCACACTGCAATTGAACCCTTGGAACAATGCGTTATGTTACACAGTGAGTGTAAACCATAATCAAAGTCCATATGGTCCTCATTTTAAATCAGCTTAGAATGTGAACCATATGAACTCACAACCTGTAACTATCTGTGATCTATGTGCAAGGATGGCAAATGTATAAGTACAGATCCTTGTATAAAAAAAAACACTAATAAAGAAACTAATTACAATTTTTATAAGATGTGATGCTATAGCTTTGCTAGAGATGTGAATTGACTAAAAAATACATTTTAAAAAAGGCTGCAAAAATACACCAACCACGTAACCTCTTATTTGTCATTTTTTTACATTGTTGTTATGCACAAAAAGTTGAAAAACGTAGCGACCCTATTTTGACATTTGAAAACATTCATCTGTCATTTCTACACCTGAAGTGACAGCTAAGTGTTTTCAAACAAACGGAAGAAAAGAAATGCAAATCCTTACACACGAAGAACTCACGAAATCTGCTTACTGTAGATACAGTACAATACAAGATAAGTATGTGTACATAGTATGTACACAGAGCGCACAGAAGAGTAAGCGGAGCATAGTTTTATTGCAAATTTTAGGAGGGTGCATAGTGAGCTTATAGATTTAATTTTCCCTATGGGGCAAATTTTTTCCTGTCAAAGATGGAAGTGTTAGGACAGTGGGAGTTTATGAGGTGCTCAGCCTGAGCTGGCGCCACCTCTACGACATACACTAACACAGAGTTTACATTTGGTCGCTGTTTAGAAAACCATTGCCAATGAACCCGACTTGCCCTGTTGTTTTACCAACAGCATGTAGAGTACCGAAACCCAAATAGTTTAAAACCTTTCATCTGAAAATGATGTGTATGTCTTTTTATTTCATTCACCCTCTCAAGACTTTCAACGTCTGCTCGGAAACCGGAGATCATGGGGACCTCGATGACGGCCATGTTTGAGGAGCCCGAATGAAGCCACCTGGACACACAGGTGAAGTCAGTGGTGGGATGGAAAGGATGTGCGTGTGTTTGGCAGTTGCAGTAAGTGTCCCACCTGGCGCAGACTTCCAAGGAGATGTGGAAGTCCATTTTGTCCTGGTGAGCTGCGGGGTCGTCGTCATCGAAGGGCGCTCGCCGTTTGCGGTTGAGCTCCGAGCGGTTGTCGGCGCGGCTGCGGGTTCGCGGAGCGGGATGACGGAAGGAAGAGGAGGAAGAAGAGGGAGGAGGAGGCTGCGGATTGCGGCCCGGGAAGGGCTCCTTGAGGTCCACCTTGAGCTGGAAAGCCGCCTTGGATACAGGGTCGGGTACGTTGTAAGAAACGTCAATCTGGAAAAGCGTGTGGATTCCAGATGCAGGGTTATTTTTGCTTTTACCGTTTAAAGTGTCCTCAAACTGTCCTGCTTGGTGACATGATGTGCACCGCGCTAAACATTGACCAGAAGAAGCGAAGAAGAGAGTTGGCTCAGGATATCAACCGTTACATCAGGTGGCATGTCTATACATCTACCTATGTGCATGTGCGTGTGTGCATGAGACATTTGACTGACTGGCACGCATCCTGATAAAAAACATGTTTTCATTCTTCATTTTTTTGATCATTCTTAAAAATGAACCTGCACCATCGTGAAGATAAGCCTGTGAAACACGTAGTTGTTCTTTCTGATGTCTGACGCACAGGTATACGAGGTATGCGCAGGCATACGCGCACGCTAGCAAACAACACACACACAGCCATTGATTTGCCTGTTGTATGCATGTCATTAGAAGCCAGCTGCTGCTGCCTAAAGCTGCGTTGTGTTGTTTACAGCAGTGAAAAACAGAAACTTGAGACGCCTGAGGAATGAGTCTTTCGAAAGGGGTAGCGGCGGAGAGTGAAGGCTAAACTTGCACAACACAGTTCCCCAGAATGAATGATTGACATCCCTTTCATACAAACATCCAATTAAATTCAAATAAGACAACTGGAAAATTGGAAGATAAAAAAAGGCTACTTGAGCAGGTAAAAAAGTTTTTTTGTTTGTCCAGTGTCAAGGCAGGAAGTAATCAGCATCCTGTCCTGGGGAGCGCAGGACATAAAAGAGCAATTTCCTAAACTCTACCAGATTACTCCAATTGCCGGTGATTCATTTGTGCATTAAAAGGAGCAACAACAAGCTGTCGGCTGCCAAATTCTTCCCCGTGAGACGATGAGGTAAGCGTGCGATAAGCGCAACAAGTGTGTGCGTGTGTGGGAGTCACACTGTGTTACCTGCATGAGACAGCAGCCTTCTCCTTTGGCACTGACAAAAAGGCCTGTAGGAATGCTGGGAATCTGAGACAAAAAAAAGTAAGAAAAACAACAGGGAAGATGTGAAATATTTATCAAGCTTTTAAACACTTGGATTTCAGTTAGTTTCATAACTTTATCCTGCAACACTGCAACTACTCGAACATTTTCAATCAATTCTCATCAGGTGTTATCATAAATAACAGCAACTCACTACTTTTCTGGATATACTGTGTATACAGTTAGACAGTAAAAAAAAGTATATACTGTATATATATATATATATATATATATATATATATATATATATATATATATATATATATATATATATATATAAATAAAAACACCAACTTGCTTCAGTTATAAAACACCACATTGTTCAAGTTGTTATCAATTACTAACATCTTTTCCCAGAAACACAACCCCACGCCCAAAAATGCAAAAAAAAATAAAAACACAAAAATAAAATTCTCCAATGTATTTAGATGTCGTCATGAGGGATGCAATAGATAATATAATGAGCTGACTAAGCTTTGTAATAAGTCAAAATGAATCTGCGCACGCATTACCGGATCATTTTTGACCAAAGAGGCTTACTCTTATGAAATTGGTAGATAATGAATGTAAACGCTAACATTTCGTTCACACATACTGTAATGTATGTACATTACACATGTAAAATGTATTTAAAGTCACTTACAGTTGAGTTGCTGCCTATTAGCTACAACGAGTGAGCAACTCCCTGTTAATCTTCCTCTTCTGTTGCTTCTTCTTGACTAGCAGATTGGACACGTTTCATGATTGACCGCCTTCCCTAATTTCAACACCTAAAACTGTAGATTGTTTGTAGTATTGTATTCTCGGATAATACAGCCCTAGAGCTTTTTGGGAAGTTCAACTTTCATTTCTTTTGGGAGCCTCCATGTGCTAATATTGCCTTTGGAAGCCCTTTAAATCAATGTGTGTTTTTAAACACAAATAGGACCAGCCATTTGGCCACTAGGTGGTGAACCAAAACAAGATGTGGAGCTGCATGTCAAGATGGTCATCGCATATGGTTGTTTTCTGTTTAAGTGAGGCAACAGTTGAAGAACTGCTGTGGTATGCCAGATCAGCTTTGCCAGAATTGAATGTTACATTGTTTTTATCATGCTTTTTTAACTAAGTCATCCCAAACTTGTGCTTTCATGTTTTTTGGCGGGTTTGTCTCTTTGGCTGCCATTGAAACCCTACATTAGTCTGCAAGGAAGGTAGAACAAACATGCTTCTGTCAGAGCTTTAAGACAAATATTTTCAGTTGACCTATTTTTCAATTTGAGCCTGACTTGGTCGACTTTTTTTCCCCAACCCTAGTGATGGTATACTAGTACTTTATCCACACACCTGTGAGTGGTCATTGATTATTTTTTAATGATATTGTTCAAGTATTGTGCATGATGTCAGTTCCCATGAGTGTAAATAAGAAATGAGGACCGGTCATGAGAAATGAGAACATTTTCAAATTGCATTTAAAAGCAGGGTCTGCAACATGATGAAAACAAAGTAACATTAGTTACCTTGGCGCTCTGAAGGAGTTTCTTGTTGTCCTTGTTGAGTTCAAAAGTCTCCTGAAAGTCCAGATTGGTAGAGGCCAGTGAGATGGTGAGGTTGACACCAGCTACGTAGGACAGGATGGCGTACTCAGACAACGCTTGCAGTGCGACACACGTGTCCTGACACACAGATGAACAAAGTCAGAAATTATCATACAGAGAGATGCAAAATGAGGGAAATTAATTCTTCAGTGGTGCACTGAAATATATTTTTAAGTCCTTGGTCATCAGATGGCGTGATCACTGCTTTTCAGTAAGTCTTAAGTAATATTAGTTGTCTTTGCGGAGGATAAATAATGTATGCCTGTGAGTATTGTTATTTTGTGTCCACAAGTCTTGCTACACTGTTTGTGTTCAAATATTTTGTTCCTTAAGGCATTACACAGCCAATCAATAGCATTTCGTTAAGTGTAAATGTTTAGCTCACAAAACAAAATCTGATTTCCCCCTCTATGCAGTTTCAGTACGTGGCTGTGTTGAACATGCAATTTGTAACGATCTTCATTTGTTTATTTAGACAATAAACTTAATCTAGGAGTGGCATTCTCAAACCTGAACACTGTTTCGTGCAAAATTTGCAAACTGCTGCTTATTGTGAAATTAGCGTTCACTCAAAGCAAAAATGAAGTAATTTTTAAACACAGTAACAGTCTACGGCAGGTTCCAAACCGACCTGTGTGGAAGAGAAGCCGCCCAGGGCGTTCCGCTGCTGGGAGAGCCATTTGACCACAGGTAGTGCTGACGCCACATCGCCGAGGAGCGTGTAGGTGAGAAGCCCATAGGCCGTCATTTCCACCTCTGCCGATACGACTGGGAACAGATGCTCAGCACTTAGTAAGGCCTGCGTGTGCGCACGGGATATCAAGCTGGTTGGCCTACCCGACTGGGAGAGGCCATCATTGAAGCCCATGAAAGTGTCTTCGTCCGTCATTGTGCTTCCAGTCAGGCTCCAATGGGTGAGTCCGTCTGCACATCGGACAGACACAAATGCCATTATAAAGCTTCTGATTAGACACGTTTCGATGAGCTAACACCTGGATCGGATCGTTATTTCTCACTGTGATGACCGTGGCAGTACCTTGCATAATGGCCATGTGGTTGAGGCGACGCAGGGCAGGGGGTGCAAAGGGGCTGCGGAGCAGAGTCAAAGTGTAGGCGCACAGGGCAGTTGTGTAAGGGTCATCAGCTGAGTAGGTGTTGGTCTCAAGGAAGTCCTTGGCTTTGGCCACTGCCACCTTCTCTTCCTGGACCACACAACATAGGAGACAAGCATAACATTTGATTTTGAAGAGAGATGTTCATTTCAATGCAGGGGTGTCAAACTCATTTTTATCGTGGGCCACATTGTAGTTAAAATGTCTGACAGAGGGCTGGAATGACTGCGAATCAAATAAAGTGTGAGTGTGTTCGTCACACACTTAGCTTCTTTTGAAATCAGAGGCTGGTAAAAACAGTTCAAAAGAGAGATTGGGAAGAAAAAAAACCCAGCTGCTTTTTTCTCCCCCAAAATTTGTAAAATTTGAACACAACAGCCAGAAAGTTGTATGGCATGGTGATTTTTTTTCTTTTTAAATGGCTATAAGTAAGGCAGTTTTTAATTGATTTTGTGACCATATTATATAGTAAGGCATTTTTTCTCCTCTTCTTTAACCTTTTTTTTTTTTTTTTTTTAAATTGGTAACAAAAAAAACAAAAAAAATGTTCCCCCCCAAATTTTGTAAAAGTTGAAGACAACTTGCAAGTTCGGTGTTTTAATCAAAAACCTGACGTCAAATCAGCATTTCACGGGCCACATAAATTGATCTGGCCCCCGGGCCTTGAGCTACACACTTGTGATGTATGGCAAGGTGTTTTATTTTATTACTTTTTTAACGAGCATAAGTAAGGCAGTTTTTGTGTTGTTGTTGTTTTCATGATCATCTTATATAGTGAGGGATTTTTTTCCTTTTCTTTTAAACCATGTAGTTGTTTTTTTTTTTTTGCATTTTTTTAATTGGTTTACAAAAAATTCTTGTTGTTTCCTCCCCAAATTTGTAAAATTAGAAGACAACTTGCAAGTTCCAGTACATAATGGAAAAAAAGGTCTTAGTGAGTGTCAGCCTCACTTTTCTTTCAGTGTTGAAGATTGTGTACACATGATTCAGATGTGCTACACATTATGAACATAAAGCTGGCACACTCAAATCTTGACTTTGGGTGTGGCTGTTGAATCAACTTTTTCCCCCTGTAGCAACAAGTAAGAATACTGGCTTTCATCTTTGGCAGATGTGACCTTTTCCCTAATCTAATAGATGACAAGGCCCCAGAGCAGCTCACTGCAAGTGCAGAACTTGTTTTTTCAAAACGTGAAATTGGAAAGAGATGGATCATTTGCTTTGATGTGAAAGACTTTTTTATTTAAATTTCTTGCATTTTTTTTTATCAGTTGTAAAAGATCAAGGGGGAGAGCAGGATTGATGAATCCAAAATAGGGCCAATGTGTTCAACTATGTAAAATTGGAAAGAAGAAGTTTTCTGAAGAATTGTAGTGGAACACATCCAATTTCACTGTATTTTTTCCCCCAAACACTTCATAGTGATTGTATTGGAAAACTCCACTTGAACATTCTTCAGTACACTTATTTTACTCATAAAAATGAAAAAATACCAATATTTCATAACTAATAGACCTTGGTTTTGTCAGACTGTAACATCATGATTATTATCATAGATCTATTATATTAACTGGAGTTTGTAATATTAATGTGGTGCAGAGGACCACTGAAGGAAATATAATCAAGAGAGTAAAAGACAACTGAATGAAGATACTGAAGAGTGCAGGAAAAAGCAGATTTGATTGTCCTTCACAAATGCAAATTGTCCTTCACGACACCTAAACGTCTCCTCGCATTATTCGTAGATGTTTTGACGCGGTGAAAAACGTTATCAGATTCGCAGTGCTGACTTGAGGCAAAACAAATGTGAGTGGGCTGCCTGCCAGGACATCCTTCCCTGCAGCTATCAGCTATTCTGCAGTGCGCTCCCACAGCTGGTGGAACGCCACCTCGTTGCCCTTGATGACTCCATGAAATGAAATGAAACCCGTAAAATCAGCACTACATCCGATGTAGCAAACAGGAAAAGTGTTTTTGTTTTTACAAGGCTTGTAAAAGACATCGAACATTGTTTTGCACTCCTAACTAACGGAAAGAATCCTGTGCCAATACGTTAGTGGAAGCGTAATGACGGACATAAGAATCGATTAAATGTCACGTCTTTTCATGACGTGGAACTGATTGTTGGTCAACTGTGGATTGATATACTGTAATGGAGGTAAAACGGAATGCATTACTTCACTGCCAGTGTGAGAGGTGCTGACGAAATATTGTAAATTGGCTTATGGACAAAAGGTCAACTATGAGCAACAAAAACACAATGGTACAACAGCAACATTCTGCTCAAAGACACTAAGAAAATGACATTTCTACAATATCAACAGCCAATCACAGCACAGCTAAAAAAATATACCTGCACTATAATTCACACTGTGGAAAATTACGAGTCTTCATGGAATGAAACAAAGATTCAATATGTTAAAAACAAAGGATTATATCCGGGTAATTTCCCACATCATCAATGCCCACACCCTGTGCTTACGTCAGTGGATATCCCCGTCTCCAGAAGAGCTGCCACCACATAAGCCGTCAGAGAAATCTTGCCATGGATCCCACCCTGTAGATGGAGATTTTTCTCATGATTTTTGTTCATTAAATTGCACAAAACAGAGACAGAGAGGCTTTCCATCTAGCCATCCATTTTCTATATTGACATGACTCTCCAAGTATCGTATGGATGTGGTAATGTGGAGGCATTATTAGCAGAGGCAAATGTCCCGCCGAAGGTTATGGAAAGCAGCGCTATTAGCTTTGCATCGTCATAAACGCACAGCTCTAGTCATGTACACATTTTGGAAAAAATGTAATTTACACGGTTGTATTTTTGTAAAAACCTTCATCTATGATTGTAAGTAGACTGCAACTGACTGAAAAGTGCGCCGATGTGGCTGCCAAATTAGCAAGTGCCCCATCGAAGATAATGGAAAGCATGGATATTGTCAAAAGCCCGCAGCTCAAAAGAGTGCTTCCTTTTTTACGGATTCATATTTATTGCTCCTTTTTAAACATGCGTCATAAATGCACACATCTCTTGAACATGCTGGTTAGGTACGCTACAGTAGTTTTTTTTTGAAAGACAAAAAACCTTCTCTATGGGATCCAAGTAGAACAGAGGTGAAGAAAGCATGAATTTGTCCTTATCCAGGAGTGGCGCTGGCCAACCCCCGTCACTTTTTGGGCACCATTTTGGCCAACCCCACACCTAGGGGAAAATTTGATATCTGTGATTTTCTGGCATTTTCACATTCATGTAGTATTCTTCAACCATCGTCACTCATCGACAACTTAGAATCCCCAATAACCTTCCATGCATGTTTTTGGAATGTGGGAGGAAGCCGGAAAGCCTGGAGAGAACCCACGCGGATGATTGGGTGCGTCAATGGTTGTTTGTCTCCGTGTGCCCTGTGATTGGCTCGCAACTAATCTGGGGTGTCCACCGCCTACCGCCCGTCGACAGTTGGGATAGGCACCATCAAGCCAGCGACCCGAGTGAGAAATAAGCGACCAGAAAATGGCTGGATGAAAACCAAACCCAACTTATTACTGACAACATCATCAGGCATGCACATTTGCGCATAGGAGTCTGCCAAAAAATGTGCCTTTCCTTCCTGTTTCATATTTATAAGAACTCTCTGAAATCATCTACAATATACCTGCAGGTCTTTGTTCAGAATCCGCCCCATGGCTGGGAAGGAGCCATCGTCTCGCTGGTGCCTGATGAGCCACGACTTAGCCGCAAGCAGCTCCTCGGGGTCAATGAAGATAAAACCTCGTGATTGGGCGAAGGACTTGAGCACGAACGCTGTCAACCTAGAGGAAGTGCAGATGGGCGAGGGTAAACATGGTTTGGGAAGGGAGGAGAGGTTAAAAAAAAAGATCTTTAGAAAAAAAAATGTGCGAGCAAATTCCATAAAAATGCTCAGCTGTCAAAATTTGAGAGCTTGAAGGCAAACACTTTTCCGGCCAAGTGTGAAGTTTGTCCAACTAGTCACACTCTTTCAATTTGTCAGCAGAAGGATGTATGCAAAAATGATTTATTAAAGCAAAAACAAATAAAAAAGACTTGATGTAAAACCCAACACGGACCCTTTGAGAAAATGCTTGAATATAAACATGCATGAATAATCCATTATTGGAACCTCAGCAACGGTGTGGCCTGAATGCAGCTCGAAGCTATTTAGACAAGATGGATATCATGGACTATACAAAGTTAGCAAAAAGCAATTTGCTGCCTCAATACATTCATTATTGGGTGTGTGAATGGAGTTGGCTCCTGTAAAAATCTCTATAGAATTGGTCATCTAAAAGGATGAAATTAATGTCTTTGTTCATATATCATTTATTGAATGTAATAAAGAATTTGAAAATGAAAGGCCTGGACCGTTTTCAAAATCAAATGTCCTTGACCCTGAAGTACACTCCAACATAATCCGTAATAGGTACTATGTTGCTTAACATAGTTTATTATGTTTTTGTGACACTTCGCCACACCTCACATACACTGCACATACGGTATACCCACATTTACATTTCAATGTTGACATACAGTAACAGTAGCCCTGATTTGATGATTGAAACGCTGTCAACGCTGTTACCCTAAACAGAAATATATTAGTCAGAATGATGTCAAAATAGTAGGCCTCCTTACATTGGGGAAAAGGATCATCTTTCCCTAGGTCCACATCGTAAAATTCTTCTGTGGACTCTGCCAATCTGTCTTTTATCTCAGACAACAGCCAGGTATAGTCTTCAAACAGCCGTCATATTAACGCTTTGAAGTGTGAAATTGGCTACGACAGATCGAGGAGATTTGGATGTAGAAAGACTGGGGAACTGTAAGAGCTATTTCGGAGCCGAAACACAAGAAAGCGACGCTTACTTTCTGCATAAACAAAGTAATATTTACACTTTTCCGAACATACCTCAGGGTTAAACAGATTAAAACCTGGGGTGAGGAATAACATTCAGAGAGCTTTCGGTGCTTCAGCTGAACATTTTTGTCCTTTGTTTACGTCTCCGTCACTATCTTTGTTTCTTGTTATGGCCAGCTGTGAGGCTCATCCTACTAATCATATGGGCAGCATCAGTGTTATGTATTCAGATATGTCATGCAGTCATGCAGTTTTTGCTGCTCATGCTTTATATTATTATTCAAGACTGTGAGGACTAACTTTTTTGCCAGCTACTGAGCAAGCCACAGAATAAGATTAAAATTAAAAAAATAATTTCTAATATTACACTTTGAAACGACTGCAGGTTACTGGATTTTTTAAAGGCTGTACATATAGCTTCAAGATTAATTCTAATAATGTTCTAAATGTATTTAATTCAATGATTTTACTGTCCACCACTAGTGGTACTCGTGCTTTCCTGGGAATCACTCCTGCATTTGTACAGCTTGGTGGCAGCCAGCTGGATCTCGCTTTTGTTTTAGAAATGATTGTTTTTGAGCTGGAACCTCACGTGATACGGCAAAGCATTTCTGATAGGCTGTTGAATCTGTGACACCTGTGTGGCGGCTCGGATGTTTTGGGTGCGTTATTTTATGGATTCACCATGAAAATTGGACTGCAAGGATACATTCATTAACGATTAAGTCAATTTTCCAGTTGTATTTTTTTGCCAACTGGAAAATGTTAGTGCTAGGAAAATACATTATCTCAGGAGCTGGATAACAAGAGGGCTCACTTTGATGGATTCATAAGGCACGGTGTAGGTTACCTGTAAGGGCACCATCTGTGTTGTGCCCACAACCTGCAATGGAGTTATGGGATCACTTGTTATATCCTCACATCCCGTCAGTGATGAGGAGAAGAGGTCAGCTTTTCCCTGGCAGCGAGTGACTCTATCCTGGTGTTGAGTCATTTATCCGAGCCAGGAAAATAGCATTTGGAGACGTGACACCAGACAACCTATAACTGTCTCCGAGATGTCGGAGCAGCATGGCTCTGTGCCGTGTCACGTATGCTCGAGGGCAAATAAATCTTGAGAATTTTACCTACAACTGGGGACCAACTACGGAGTTTGTTTATCATTCTCAGTTGTTTATGCGGCCTGTTGTTTCACGTCTGCAGTGCCCACCTTGGCTCGTAAATGTGCAAAAAGTCAACACCGCACCCCTCCACAAAGAACAATGATGTCATTCTTATAAATATTATGAGATGGCTCAGTCTGCCTGACCTCTATTGAGTATAAACACGACAACGGGAGAAACAGCTCGCCAGTGTTGTATGTGTGCTGTGATGCTGCTATAACCTTTGAGTGCCTATGGCGGCGGCGTGTGCATCGCAGTTTAAATTGAAGAATGCGGTCTCGCCAAATCACAAATTGGACTCCAAGAGATGTGTAAACTTCACCGACAAGGACTTACCACATACTTCCTGAGGAATCCCTCTCTCCGAAAGCACTGTAGGAGCCATCCTGACGTTTGTAGGTCAGCTGTCTCTGGTAGCCTGGATAAGAAGGAAATAAAAAAATGTATTAAATTGATTTCATCAAATTGGGGGGAAAAGCTGCGTCCAGGTACATTGTATTTCCCTGCAAATTGCTACAGTGGAATCGCTGAAGTAATACAAGTTTTGGAGAAAATATCCAACTAATACTCGTCCAGCAACTTTCAGAGGTTGGTTTCTGACTCCTTTGCAGAACTTTTTTCAAAATACGAGTCAGCAGCAACTTGAACATAAATGGAGACCAAGAAGAATATGCAATGGAAAAAACAAAGGCCATTACTAGCGTGAGTACCAGTAATGGTGTCCAAACTTTTCAGGAGGTTGTAATTTATTTTCATGAATTTTCGCATTAATTCCTCAAATTTTTACGAACAGATATCTTATTTCTACGTTTTACTTTGCCAAAATAGGCTTATTCTGTTTTTTTTAGTTGGCTAATGGCACACAATGCAAAAAAGAAACAAATGGAGAAAGGTAAAGTCAATAAAGATTTTTCTTTTAACTCAGTCAGTTAGACTGAGTGGACTCAGCCCTCCATGGATGAAAACAACAAGAAAAAAATATAAATGGAGGTTCAGTAAAGTCAACCATGGTTGAGACTATGGGGTCTCATAAAAGGCAGTAAAAACAGGGACAGAAGCAACATGCAGGAATGTGAACGAGAGCACATAAAAAACAATGGCAACAGATTCAGAGAATCAAGATACTCCCTATCTGTGGCCCTAATAGAGACAATTGTTTGATATTGTCGGTGATCAGAATGAGTCCTAGCAAATACAGTGGGCCCCCGTGTTACGACATCAATCCGTTCTGCGGTTAGGGTCGTAGGGGCGAATTCTTTGTATGACGGGCAATCCAAACCTATGTTACATAGCTAATGCGTTTAGAACCCCACTTAAAAAACATCAAAATTGTACATACATATTAAAAATTTGTACCAAAATAGTATAGTAAGTGGTACGTATATGTAATATCCATGTATACAATCAGAAAACATCATCATTAAAAAATATAGAAAGGATTTATTTATCTTTGAATGCCCATATTCCCTAGAAGGGTACCTACTTCATATTTCTTGATTATCTCCAGGTTCGTTACCCTATAAATCATCTTCTTACTTCTCTCTTTAACATCACTAGGAATCTTGGGACCAATGGCTAACCCTTTCAACTTTGAACTAACCAGTAAAATGCACTATAAATACGGTTTTGTAACCACTTACAATAGAACAAAGCCATTTTTGAAACATGTGAGGCCGACCAATAGCAGACCACTATCTCTGTAAGGAGATGCCGACCAATAGCAGACCAGCATTTTGGTCACGCGTTTCATGGAAGCAGTTAGACGACAATAGTAATATAAATAAATGCAATCACCGAAAAAACGCCAGCAGATGGAGGCAAAACAACACAAATACAGCCAAGCCCCTAGGGTCATGACAGTGGTTTTGGTAGCATAACCGGGAACATGTCATGAAGAGGGGATGAAAAAACTAAGTATTCCACGTCACAACATGAAAATAACGTAAATCAGTGGACGTTGTAACACGGGGGTCCACTGTATACGGTCTTATGAACCCCCTTAAATATTACAAACTTGTTCCTTAAAGACCCTGTAAAATAAATTATGAAACCCAATGAAAATAATCGCAGACTAAGAAATTATGTATATTGTATGTACTTCTCAACTGTGGCGGTATAGCGTAAAAACTTTCTTTACCGTTTCAGATTTACTGATTTGTTTGACATGGCTTCATTACAGCGTCTTATTGTTGGCCCTGAGTGTGCTCATGCCAATGTGAGAAAGGTTGTAGAACGTGAAGGGTAAAAGAAGTGTGGTGGAGTCCTGGATTGCCAGCATGCGGACAAGGTATTAACACCGGTGTTCCACTTTAGAGCGCCTCATTGTCTGCACACGTCATGGTGAGAAGGACAGTCACAAGGCACGAGGAAGGGAATAGGCAGTGTGAGGAGTCTGATGTGACAATCAACATTTGTAATGTGGTTGGTAAGCCCTGCTTTACAGGTTTCGCTGTATTTCATGAAGGAGGTTGGTTACTGTAACGCCACATGGGTTTCCACATCTAGTCAGAGGGGAAAAAAACGGTCAGGGGACCGCCCGTTCCTGTCCACAATCCAGGGTACTCATTGCCAACCGGGTCAAAGGTCTTCTCATTTCCACGGACAGAATCCATTATCAAAAGTAAACGTCACTCCCGGAGTTTCCACAAAACCCAAAACGGTAGACCAGTTGCCAGCAATTCCTTCCGCTAGTTTTGCACAGTGGGGCATCGAGGGATTTGAGTTGTTGAGAGGCACGTTCAGAGAAGCGACGCTCTCATTTCCTGAGTTTCAACAGCTGCTCTGCCTGACTTGTTGAAGGCCTGCAGAGCATGAAACTACTCCCCAGAAAAGGGCAATTGGCAATCTTAATATGGATGATTTAGACTTTAAAAATGGTTCAGATTTACTCCAATTATTTTTCTCTTTTCAATTGAAAAATTCTACTGCTTTGGCATATCCAGTCACAAATATGAGTGAGTGTGCAATTACACGTTGCCAGGCATGTGCAAGCCTGGTCCCCGGACCGCACATATTTAAATGATACAACGTAACAATCTATTTCAAATCATTTTACTATTGCCCCCCATTATAGTCCGAGGACCCCTGTTTGAGAACCGCTGCCTGACGTATGTGACCGACTATTTTAGAGCGCAAATGAGCTATTTCGCAAACAGGTTGTACCTTGCAAGAGGTAATCAGTGGCCTCATTCTCCACCTCGAGGCTGAGCTGCCTGGTCTTCTGCAGATACTTGAGCACGAAGACGTTAGGGGCAAAATGGATCATGTTCTGCTCCCCGCACCCAAACGGCAGTCGCAGCAGCTTGTCCAGGTTGTTCAGCGTGGGCCCCATCACATCGCCTAAAAAGTAAGGAGGACGGCAGTCATTCACAAGGATTTGGAGACAAGTAAATCTGTCTCTTTGTGAACACTGCAAGTACCGATCATAAATGCGGACGCTCGCTCAGATCCAGGAACCATGTTGTGCGGGACCCCCAGAGTGAAGGCCTCGTTGTGGTTCTCATCAGTGTCTTCCTTTCTCCAGATCTTAAACTCCCCAACAGAGCCCCATCCTGTGGAGAAGCCTATGTGTCGAACCTGAATACAAATTTGAGATTCGTTCGTGGATTATTACTGAAGAGGCAAGGAAGGTATCCAACAAAGCACCCATGATAGTAACCGTTCCCACAGAGCAAAGATTAAACGCCTGTGAGTATATTTGTATGTCTGTATGTGTTGCTGCACCATGTTTGACATAGTAGCAGTTGCTTGAAGATTGATTTCCAAACACGTACATTAAAAGTAATTTAAGGATAATAAAAGCGACCTGAGTGTCACTTTCTGTTGGCAAAAAAGAAGGATTACAGCGGATGACATTCAATATTTTGTTATTATCATCAATCACAATCGTGCTGAAATACTTCCTATTTTGTAAATAGCATTCATTATTATGTTAACAAACTTTTGCTCAATGAGACTGGATGATCTGGATGAGCAGTATTTTGTTTAAAATTACAGAAATCCCTTGTTATTTCGCGGTTCAATTTTTGGGGAGGTGGTGTTTGTAGCGAAGGGGAGAGTTAGCAGCCGCTTGCCACATTCTGATGCACTGCATGTTGTGTGTTATAAAAGCAAATACGGTTTGGTGGGAAAGGTAAGCAAGGTTGTATTATAAATATTTCATACACTTTATTTATGCACATGCAATGTCCATAAGGGGCAAAATCCTACAACGTGGAATTCACTTATCATGGAGATGTTCCAGTCCCCAGTACCCATAACAAAAGAGAGGGCAAAATCCTAAATTGTGGAATTCACTTATCGTAGGAGTGTTCCAGTTCCTATTAACTGTGACAAAAGAGAGATTACTGTATGACACTTAACCATCTTTTTTGTGTTTGGACTAGGAATTTAGAAATCTTTCGTTTCTAAATTACAGTTTCACCTGTGGCCGATGGTTGCAAGACGTATGCTCCAAAAATAACCAGAAATCAATGTATGAAAAACTTTAAAAAGACAAACCTGTAAGGAGCTTGCGCCAGGCCACTGAAGGATTAATGATGCATTGGTTGGATGTAAACCATGGCCAACCTGAAAATTGTTATGTCACACATACAGCAACTTCAGGAGAGGTGCTTTTGACTGCACCCATGTATGATTGCCATGATGCATAAAAACGTCACCATCGTCATATTGATAAAGAGAATAGGACGTCTAACCTGCACCAGACCTCCCTTCCAGACAATCCAGAAGCTACGGAACTCATCCCAGGAGAGAATTTCCGGCGTGGGGGCGCTGATGAGTGGCTCGCCCATCTTACCCAAAGAGATCCAGGAGCGAGTGTTCTGTTGGCCCCCCAGAACAATCTCAATCATCTCGGCGCTGTCGTGTGGAGTGGGCGAGAGGGCGAAATGGGCATCGTTGTGCGTCTTCACGGCCACCTGGAACTGGCTCATTTTGGCCGGCTTTTTCACATACTGATATTCATACTTGTTGGGGGTGGAAATATGAATTCTCTCTGGCGATAGAAATAATATTCCCAGGGATTCAGGTGTGTAAAACATATCTGCATTCCTTTTGAAGGCACTACTATGGATGGCCCTGAAGTTGGACCATACTAACACAAAACTGCACTTACCATTGGGACAGAAGAAGACACTATACGTATATTCTCTTGGCAAACCTTCTGGCTGTAAGAGGGAGAACAAAATGAGAACTTGTCTACAACCAAATCAAGCATTCAGTGCAATGTACAGTATGGAGATGCACTGCTGCTCACATACCTCCACAAGGACAGTCCTACGCACAAAGTCCAAGCCAGTGGGTGACCTTCTTTCCTCCACGTCGTTTCCTGTTTTGCCCGACTGCACTGAGTCTGAACAGCAGCTGGTTTCACTATATGCGATGGCTCGGGCTGTCAAAGCAAACGGGGAGAACAATGTCAGAGCGTTGCTCCTGTTTCATGATTATCATCTCAAGACATTTTACATTTTGGTTCTTGTGTGCTCCCACCAATTAGGATAATGATTTATACAAGCAAAATTGAATAATAATCTAATCTAATTCGTAAACTTTGTTGGATGCCTATTTATTGCATTTTAGATTCTACTGCATCATTCAATGAGAAATCCGATTGTTGTTTACATCAATGTTGTAGAATAGAATAGAATGCCTCATTGTCATTATACGGGTGATCAAAATCAGCTGGGATAGGCACCAGCAAGCCTGCGACCCTTGTGAGGATTAGCGGCTCTAGAAAATGGATGGATGAAAATGTAACAAAGAAAACATTTTCAACAACAACAATTAGAACAACAATAAAACTGAGCACATAAAATAAAACTGTGAAAGGCTGTGCTTTGTTTTT
Source organism: Hippichthys cyanospilos (assembly GCF_059441005.1). NCBI lineage: Eukaryota > Metazoa > Chordata > Actinopteri > Syngnathiformes > Syngnathidae > Hippichthys > Hippichthys cyanospilos. The sequence continues at coordinate 16,700,894 of NC_142378.1, read as the reverse complement.
GAAGCAGTAATAGATAAAAGAAGGGAGGCGCAAAGTCTTCCTTCATGTAAGTAGATCAGTGATGCCAAGATCACAGCATGCGTTACCTCACACATGTCTGCTACAGCTGTTTGAAGTTAGAATTCATGAAATTTCAGTTCATGAAGTTTTACTATTGGCCGTATTACTATTGGCAACTTATTACAAACTGTATGTGGTTAAACCTTGAGAGTTGGAAGGGTGTTGTTATTAGACCACAGCACTTTTGAGAGTGATCGTTTCGATTATTCAAGCATTTTGTTAAGTAATTTATTTGATGACAAAAGTGCGTGATGCCGACTGTAATTTCTTTTAGAACTGTGAGGCCCTTTGATAGTGTGGTGATTCAGGGCTATACAAATAAACTTGATTTAACACACATGCAATGTTATGCCACACACTGATTGGAAAATAATTGATTTTCAGCATTGACTGATGTTTTATCTACTACAATTGTTTTGCCATAGGTTCTGGGAGTGGTTCGTTTGACTTCATGAACACCATTATTAGGACACACGTTGGCTTTAACATGCCTCATATTTCATAACATTATTATAAAGAACTTTGAAAATTATTGATTATGACACGCATACTTTAGAAAGTTGTTGTTTTTAACTGCGAGCGTTTGAATATCATCCCACACATAGCTTTGAAAATTATTGTTTCGACTACACAGGCTCAACTGATATGATTGATATGCCACACATGCTGTATGTACTGCAGCTTTGAGAGTGATTATTTTGACTACGCTTGGGTGTGATTCTAATGTTATGGTATGGTATGGTTTCAAGAGTGAATGTTGGACAATGCAACATGAAAATGAGGCCATAAATAACATAATATGCATCACATAACCTTAATAAGCCTTGTGTAACTAACATTTCACACATTAATGGACATACCGCACATCAAGAGAGTCATTGTTGTGACTTCATTCAGGAATGTGTAAATATGCTATGTCACATTTGGTGTTGCTTACGCTTTATGACACCATTTCAGACTTTTCACGCTTCTGAGTAACCAGACTAAATCAATGATATCATTGGTAGAAGTAATAAAAATGAGCACGGAATTTTGCTACTGTTGCCTGACATTCAATATTTGTCATTTATTTATGGTGCATTTAATAAAGTTGACATTTTCTTCTTCGCCCCATAATAAGAGACACGTCAACGTGGGAAATCAGCACCCCCAGCTGTTAGCCTAAACAATCGTGGACATCGTGTACAACGTGCAGCGCATTACACAAGACAAACATGCCTGTAAAAGGATTGTGGCATTGAAAAGGTGGCCCTGTGCCAGTGGCGTCTCTTTGTGTGTGTGAAGTGAGAGGGAAACACAAGGGGGCCAGGGGAGTCGGCGTGGGGCCATGGGGGGCCCATTGACCGCCGATGACCTGCAAACTCATCAACATGCCACTGAGTGTCACAGCACAGCTGTGGCGGCTCCCCCGCTGCTGGCCAGCTTTGTTCTCACATGAGCTCGGGAAGGGAATGTTTATACCTCGAGGTGGGTGAGCGGATCGCGCGCAGCCAACAAGGGCACGGCTATTTGCAAGACCTCACGTTAAGGAGGCCGATGTCCAGGTGACACGCCAATTAAACACGACAGTAGTGAATACCAAGAACTAAAAGTTCCTTCAACTTCAGATTCGAATGCAGATTCAGTTCATCATCGACCACCAGAGGAGAAAACTCCCACGATGGTCCCTGGTCATGTATTTAATTTGACCAAGTAGCATATTGATTCCTCCAGGGCATCACTAGAAGACCACTCCACTAGATCTACTGTACAGACATAGTGGACGCCGCAAACCAGGACAAAGTGCTTCGCTCTGTAGATACCTGTGATGTTGGCTGGACCCAGTTCACTGAAAGCCAGCACAATGTTGGTTGGTGCAGCCTCCCCAGGAGCCACGCACTTCTTCCTGGCAAGGTGGTGCTTTCCAGGATGACCAATAAACTTGATGCCCTTTGGAACTGACACTTTAATGTGAACCTATTAAAAGAAAAAAAATCGAATAAAACATTAGGAAGTAAACAATCTGTCTTGCTCTCCCGCCCTCATAAAAGGCATTCCCGCCAGGGAGAAATGTTTTTTTAAAAGATCTCTTTGAATTCTTCATGAGGACTGACTCATGTTTCTCAAGCTCCCTAGAGGATTAAATGCCGCTCATTGTCCAGCTCTGATAGAGGAATGCCCTTTATCCACACTCCAGAGGTCGTAAATAAAAGAGCAGAAAATATAGGACTCGCATGTTGCTGGGATGGACATCAAAGGAATGCGATACGCACGTTTGCATCTTCACCTAACACCAAATCAGGCACATCTGCAACATGATGATGTCATCTCTCCGGAGTGCGAGATGGACCCGTTTGAGGCCAACTTTCAGCTTATCGAGGCTCCTCTGAGGATGTAGTATTCACACGAGGCCATTTGAACCGGGTCAGACGTCAGACCCGCTGGAATGCATATACACTGTGACCCATCTTGGTGCGCCATCCTACCGGGTGTCACATCTTATTTAACCCTATTCCTACAAACTGTTTAGCTCCAAATTCCAAAATGTGAATATTTTCTTCTTCTTAAGATGTCATCACCCATTCAATTCGATGGATCCGATCCATCATCAACCAATTCACTGTCAAATAAGTTTCGACACCCATTTACGGCAAACATCTGGTTGCATTTTTTTTTATATTGTTTAATTCCTGTGAAAAGCATCCTATCAACCATAAAGGTTCCCCATTTTCTGTAGACCTTCATCAAAACAGAATGATGATTTTTGTGTTGAATCAAAATAAAATCGCTTTTACTTTGGAAAACAACGATCAACATTGTTACCAATTTCTGACATGTCAAGGAACAAGCCAATTAGTGAAGCATAGTTCATTTATGTTTGCGCATTATCTGCACCATCAATTTGATACAGTCTTATTCTAAACAATGGGTTGACAATTCAAATGTGTGTTTTGAATCAGTTTTATCAACACAATAATTAACAGACTGATTATTAGAATAATCAGCCAGTGGAGCCTTATATTCTACTTTGCAACAATTCAATTCCTGCAAAAGCATCTTAGTCCAACACCAGCTCTTAATCATTCATATGCAATTTTGACGGAAATCGCTCTCACTTTTCAGTCTTGGTAGGTAATTTCTAATCCCTGTGTTCATTTTCATTGTGCAAGGTAGCTGTCATGATGAAGAAGCGGCACAAGAAGCAATTGCATTCATTTGAATTATTTGAGAGTGCGATCGAGCATATCACTGATTTTTATAAACTTTTTTATCAAATGATTTCAAATTTCTTCTGTTCATTTCTAATGTCCGAAGTGCCAATTACGAGACTAGTCTTTTGTTTTGGTTTTTTTGTTTCCAATATTAAATGCGCATCAGCACCCTTAACTAGATACAGTCTGTATAAAAAATGAACTTAAGAATACAGAGGGGGTTATGCCAATCATCATCATACCTCAGCACATGTTGGCAAATAGTTGTAGACAGTCAATGGAACTTTGGTTTGCTCCCCTCGGATCAAGCTGTAAGGTAATGTGAAGTCCACGAAGAAGGGCTTGAAGGTACGAAGCTCCGCCCTCTTGGCAATGCCCAGCCCCTTGTCTTCAGACAGGCCGACGGCTTCCGTCACCCACGTGGTCATGGAGTCGGGCACGTCCAATCGTAACTCCGCTTCGCCTGTTTCGGCGCTGTCGGCAGCAAGGAAAAACTTCAGTGAAAGAGATGTGTCAATATCAGCTTTTACACATGTAGACGGAAATGCAGGCTCAATCAAACGGTAAATTGAGGGATTGAGAAACTGTTCTGAATTGGTGTCTTCAGAGTTGTTTGCCCCATTACATGTAAACACTAAAGTACCCATGTGCCAATTTGGATATTTGACAGTACCAGTCTGTAAACAGCTTCTGGTCTGAAACACATGATGTGGCCAAGAAAGTCAAGCTATTAACTTTAGAAAATGACCAGCATCTTCGCAAAGTGTGTCAAATTTGAAGAATCTGAAACCGAAAGCATAATTTGGTTTGAATAACTTTTCAAAATGATGATTATTTAATAGTCGAATTAACTTTATTGTTCTTTGTTTTTCTGCATTGTCTGGGTGAAATCACTACTGATTTACAAAGCAGGAAAAAATACAACTAAAACCATTGAATATGAAGGTACTGCCTGTATCTTTTCTTGGATAATTTACAGCAGCAGTTAAAAGTTTGGAAATACAAACTGGTCTCCAACGAATCACGAGGCCAAGAAATTCAAGCTATTAACTTTTGAAAATGCAGCATCTTTGCAAAACGTGCCATATTTGAATAATCTGAAATCTAAAACACATTTTGGTTTGAATGACATTTTAAAAGTATAGCGATTGTTCAATATTTCAATATCTTTAATATCTGTTAAGTGTTGCTGCATAATATGGGTAAACTTAACAGTAATTTATAATGTAGGAATATTATTTTCTTTAATAAGTGGACACTGCTCCTCCATCCTCCTCCACAAAACAGCACCATTCCTCCGGATGGTCGAAATTAATGGCTGCAGCCTGCACTAGTCCCAAATACAACACAAGGTAAAGAATTAAAAGTCCAATTTTTTAAAAATCTGTAAGGTATATAAATAATTACAACCACTTTTATGTTGTTGCTTATGAATCTTTTGATCTGCCAGAATAACACAATGTATTGAAATCAAAACCTCTGGTTAACGGCTTTTTAAAAAATTTTTTGCGTGAGATAAAAAAATAGGAATATACGCACACACGCACACAAGTTATTCCATGTAATGTGCTCAGAGTAAGAATATAATTTCTTCAGGGAAATGTTAAATATCAGAATAATAATTACAACATTCAACGGCCATATGGCAAGTTTTTCCACTAACGTGCAGTTCTAGTGTGTAGCGTTTCACACGATAAAAAAATTGTACTTTAAAAGCAAAAACGGTGATTCAAATGGGAAAGATTCAGAGAAATCATGAAACGGTAACAGTGAGTATTAATGTGTGCAGAGAAACTTTACTGTAAACCCCCCCGAAAAAAGTCTGCAATATAGTCTGCAGTATTGGCAGGCCTTAATTAAGAGATTCTTGGCTGAAGCTGAGGCAGGATCATAGTCAAAAACATGTTTACTGCTTGATCAAAGTCTACTTTAATGGACCTTAAGGGCAAATCAAAAGTTTTTGGAAAGCAGGCAGAGCCGCAGCCTTTTCCAAAGGAAATCTACGGTCAGTTCATTTATGTTGGCCAAAAATGAATAGAAGCAGTTGTTGAGAAAGTGACATTCTGCTCCAAGATTAGACACGTTCAAAGAGGCACATTCACACGCATACGGGAACAGCTTCTGGAACGGCGCTGCCGTCCTCCCCCTAACTCTAGATTTGTATAATCTCTTGCACTTTCCCCTCTTTGCCTAGCTTATCTTGCTTTCTCCCACCCTGTCCAATATTGATGGGGATTTACATACCTGACGTTGAGGCAGTGCCACACCCACGTCTCCGGGAAGAATGTTCGCCTCCGCTTCTCTGGTCTGTGAGCCAAACACAAGCCGACATCAGTAAAAGGCCTCAGCTGCTCACAATAAAACAACACCATAAAAGGGCCAGTGATTTACTCGGCATTTGCACGCTGACATTCTACTAAGTCACGTCATGTGTTTAATGTTCATCGCCGCAACGAGTTGCATTAAGGAATGTCAGAACGGAACACGGACGAGCAATCACGCCTAATTCCTTTGTTTTTCTCAGCTGAGCCGTTTCCACGCGCTGATTGAAGACCAACGTGTTTGTTATTAAAGGGCCTCTATGGTTGAAATTCAGCTTTCACCGTCTTGCAGGGTTAATTCGTCACACTGAACACCCCCGAAGTGTTATTTTCCTTCATTGACGCATTTGAAATAATTTCTTCTTTTGCACTCTCTTTTACTTTCGCTTTCATTCCGGAGGTTGGGGAGGAGAGATTTTGCACCAATCTGCCAGTCTGCCAAGTAAAAAGGAACGTTTCATTTATTAGTTTTATTGTGTGTTTGGAAGCACACAGCAGGACAATCAACACTGTAGTACTTAGTCCACTCGGAACAAGTGTTACTGGATGTGCCCAGAATAAGAATTTCATTGTGTGGTATTACTATGCATATGACAATAAAACTCTTGAATCTTGGCACTTCTTTTGATTTGTTGGCAACTCCAGTTCATTTCAATGTTGGTCAAACGAATATTTTGGGCTTCTTCACTCAATCTGGTTACTGTTTGGCTTTTTTGTTGTTATTGTTTCACCGTGGCGGTCGGCTTTGGAACGACGCCATGAAGGGGGCAAAGCAGCCGCACGGTGAGAGGCAGGGTTTCAGTCAAGAAGAATTTTCACTTTTTGGTAAGAATTCCAGCCACAAATAAAAACCCTTATATTTCATAAGAAATCTAACTTCCAATACACCAAAGGTAATATGCATATATTTAACTTTGGAAAGTATAAAATACCATAATACAGGCCCTTTAAAATACCAAAGTATTTGTTATGCTTTCGAATTAATGGAGGTCTAGCGTACCAAAAGAAGTGCCGTTCAAAATAGTGGTCAGTCAGAAAATGTTGATACATTTTTCACCACGCAAAAATAATGATTCTTTATAACGATTCATTTTAGTCATTCTACTGTTTATTCCCGTGGAAAATGACAGATATTAAGAAGAACTGGTGAGAGGCGTAATTGCACGAATGTGTTTTATATAATACCTGTTAATATTATACACTAGGGACGCAGCTATTGAATATTTTATTTTTACATCCTTAAATAAATCAAGGTTTATTTTGACATTGTCATGCAGCGCATCAACAATTGTTGCTGTGATTGAAATTTTGACATGTACACTAATAAGTGCGTGTCTGAGACAAGAAAAAAAATTATTTGAGTATTTTTTGAACCCAAGTACTCAAATTACTCAAGGACTTGTGTCAACTCCACTACACTGTTAAAACTGCTCTGTGAAAACCAGTCGATAGTAATGTAAATAAAATGAAAGGAAAGCATTGAAATACATGTAAGCTTTCAATTCTAGCCACCATTTCTTAAAGCATACTTTTTTAGCCTCAGTGGCAAAAATTATTATTTTGTCTATGACAACTTATTTTTCATGGACAATCTTTGAAGGCGTTTTCCACTCGCTGTCGACTGAAATTGTCACGTACCTGAGGGCCGAACGAGAGTGCATGGCGGCAACCAGGGTGGCGCTGTGCGGCTGAAAAGCGGGGATGGCCTCATCTGTGTACATCCCCCCACTCTGCCGGTGGTTCAAACTCACCATGTCTGTCATCACGACGAGCCCTGTTTCCTGAGTTCAACACACACAGATAAACAAGAGACACAAAAATGCATAGACACTGTAATCATGAGCAGATACAGAATCTTCAATACAGCGGTGGCGAGCCAGTAGTCAAAATGTTCGTTCTCACTGTGAAAGCAAAGCGCGCATCCTTTGTGATGTCCCAATGCCAGGGAAAAACTGAGGAGCGTCGGCGTCTTTTTGACGACAGCCCGGGCCACCAGAAGTGCCCGTCGTCTTTCTGAACGCCGAAGGCATCGGACACGTCAAAGTTGGACAGCTCATTGAATACCTGGGGAACAAGTCAAAATTTTAAAGCCTTATTTGGGTATAAAACTCTTGTAGACTGCATTTGAATATTGTGGAAACTTCAAGTAGTTCCATGCAAAAAGTGCAATTCACATTATATGGAACGTTTGCTCCCTCGCCACGTCGCCATCATACATGTTCATTTATGATGATAACTTTCCCGATCGCAGGTTGAAGTCGATATCTTTCTTGCATTTTTTCTTTCTTTTAAGTCAGACAAATCAAAAAATAGCAATTAATTTTTAAAAAAATGCTAGCTTTACAACATTTTCCGTGATTTTCCTTCTTATAAAATGGTACGGACAAACACAGTTCTGATCTTATGTATTTAATTTTTTAACAAAAGAAACAAACAGGGCAGGTCGTGCTTTGTTTAACCCTCCTGATAAGCAAGGGAACACTGTTTAATTTGATCAATAGCCGTAGACATACCCCACTGAATATTTTCGGGAGAAATTCATTTTTCTGGTATGAGTATTACAATTATTGGCAATATTTATTTCCAAGAAAGAAAGCAAATACTTTCAAAGACTTAAATCCAAACGGTATTTACCAATGTACATATCAAATGAAAAAGAGAGCAAATGCATCTTAGTGCTTTCAGAGTTGCTTTAAAAAAAATGGTCTGTCGCTTTGACTTAAGCTGTCTTTACTGTTAATGCCACGAGAGAGAGTCCCATTATTACAAAATTTAGGCGGTGAACTTTTTCTTGCAAATGTTTTTTACCAATTGAAGTTATGATCCTAAAAAAGTGGACTGTTTTATGAAGGCATACTGAGGACCATGTATCATTGAACCAGCCATAGGGGTGTTTTATAAAAACAGTGATAGTTTGACAGCTGCGCTGGGCGTTGCAATGTTTTTACAACTTAGGATGTCATGATTCCTAATTTGGCTTCCATCAAACACTCAATAAACGTCAGATTGATGACTTTGACTTGACAAAATTTGCCTTAAAAAAGAAACCAACCAAGAAATGCTCGTACGCCAAAGAATATTGATGTTGTATGTGAGTCTGTCTTATAGGGCCTACAACCTTCAATTCATAAGCAAGCAAGCTGTGGTTAAAACGTCCCAGAGGAGTGTTTGCCAAATTCTTACTTTTGATTTGAAATTTCATCCAATTATTGCTGTAGATTGTACAACATCACTAGCAAAATGATTACTAGCGGCGATTAGAATTCTGGCGACCAATGATAACATAAACAACGATGGTGAATTTCTAAGCAAGTTATGGATGTCAGCTGGGGCCCACTTTCATCTCACAGTTTAAATGAACAAGCAGAATTTCCATTACTGGGCAGACACAAATCCTAATTAAGTTAATGAGCGCTCTTTTCACTCGAGTAAGGAAACAGTTTGGTGTTTCATAACATGGGATCATTTCACTTCATTTTTTTGAATATGAGCATGGGCTCTCATTTACTGTCACAGCAAATCACAACATGGAAATGTGATCATCCTTCGTTACACCCGAATTGAACCATTTTTCAAACATAAAAGAAACTGCATGGAAAACAATGGAGGTGGTACAGGAGTTGCTTGTAACCGTGTGATCTGAAGATCCGCCCCCGAGATTGACATACAGTATTTGTCCCTTTGGGGTTATTTCTTGTGGGGGTTATCTCAAGAGTAAAGCGTAAACGACTCGAGTAAAAGCTCCGGGTGAGTTAAAACAGAGAATTCAGGATAAAATTCACAGTACCCCAGCTGAGATGTTGCAGCGGTCAATGAGGAATCTCAACAGCTGAATTCAATAATGCCTTCATACAGGAGGATACCATTTTTTTTAATTAAAAAAAAAAAAAAGAAAGAAAATTCCATCGTTTGTATCTTAAATTACATGTTTGGAGGTTTCAATTATGATGAGAATATTTTTTTATAACATCACTCTTGGTTTTATCGGATTGTTAAAAACGTCGTGCACCCTGTGCAATCATGGCCCACATACAAAAATTACATATTGAATATTTAAAAAATATTTTAATAATTAATAATAATGTAATTTAAAAAATTACATATTGAATATTTAATGGTTCTAATTTTTAGAATTTTTAATTATTTAAAATGATTAAAACCTCCAAATTTAAGAAATTTGAACATGTCAATAAACAATAACAATTTTAGATATAGTAAACAGGTAGGAATGAAAAAGTAAGAGAAGTATATTTTGTGTGTAACAAATCTGTATAATTTTGGTATGGGCCAATATAACGGAACCACTTTATGTGGAATTTTTTATTTTGTTTTGTATTTTTTCTCTATGAATTTTTGCAGGTAACCTCCATTTTGAGAAAAACGCGAAACAAACTTATATTCAGTTTGATTCTGTATTTCATGCATTAAAATTTCTTAAAAATGAGGCAAGAAAAATGAACTGACACTGCTTCACTGTCTTTGACATTGCTTCTTGGTGCGTCCCACATTGCCATGATCTTTTCTTCCTCTTTCTGCATTAACAAGCTACACTTTGTGAATTGAACTACATATGTAACTTTTCTACCATATTCTATTTTTTAGATGCACACGAAGATATAAAAAAGACCAACCTTATCTGGACTGAGTTGGAAATCTGGCTTCAACAAGTAAAGGCTTTTGTCCACTGTGGCCACACAAACACAGGAACCTCTGTCTGCATGGATGTGCATCCTCACTGGATCACCTGGCATGGACTCATTGGTGGACAAAGACACGGACACCTGCGATCCAAACAGGAGTAAAGACTGTGGTGATTTGGGTTATGACTCTAATTAGTTTTGTGACGATGCTTGGAACTCTAAAGACTCGATTTGCCTTTTTTTGGTGACATGAATGGAAATGTATTATTTGTAGTTGAAGCTTACTTTTAAAAAAACAAATTAATGACACATACAAGTAGTTTTGCTATTGTTTTTTTTTCCCCTCCAATTCCTTTGGGGTCTGTTTTTAGAAAGCACAATGTTCTCATTCTATTGTTTTGAAGACAATGTTTAGATCTATCAGTCGTTAAAAAGAAATGATCGCGCCTCTGTCCCGGTTTTATCAGACTGCCTCGATGACATTCGGTCTTGGATTGAAGGAAAATGTCTCTCCTTAAACAAAAATAAAACTAAGATCATTTTATTTGGCCGACAAAACAACTAGGATGGCTTTGGCGGTGCCATTGGGACTCTTAAGTCTCACTGTCATCCTTCTCCAAGTAACCTTGGTTTTATTTTACACAGCGATTTTAAATTTGACTAACAAATAAGCATGATAGTCAAAATAAGATTTTTTTTTTCCAGTTGAGACTCTTATCAACAGTAAGGGCATATCTCCCCACAAATGATTTTGAAAGACTTATCCTTACCTTTGTTACATCACACCTATTCTAATTGTTTGTTTATTTGTCTCAACCAGACAGAAGCCCCTTTATAGATTGTCCAAAGCATCACTTGAAGCAAGGCGAGTAATCTTGGCTCTGTCTGTTTTACCTTCTTCTTTTTTCCACCTAACCTTGCTCCACTTTTATTTGTATTACTGTTTTTATTTGCTATTATGTTTGCGCTTGATAACTGTGTTTGTATTTTAGTACCTTTCCAGAAATTTGGTCATTCTTTTGAGGATGTTTTTTAATGGTGCTTTACAAATAAACTTTGACTTGACTCAATTCAAATGGACATTGTGCTGCTCCCTTTGGTGTGTGCGGTATTGCCACCTGGAGGCAATATTACACAGACCAAAAGATAGAAAACTAGACAGTCAAAACTTTTCTGTCTGCCACAGCTGCGGACAAATTAGAAAGTGTACTATTTGTCTATATGTCTTGCTATACCATTTGTGTTCAAATACCTGCTGATTATATCACAGCCAATGATGGTGTTCGGTAGGCTGTATATGTATTGCATTTCCCACTATGGATTAGCATTAAGATAGCGGACCTAATAGATGCCAAAGAAAAATGTGAAGACATGTTGTAATTTCTCATCAAGGAACATTATGATTACCAAATGGTGGAAGCCCCCGCATCAATGCTACTTTTTCTCGGCGCAGTCAAAAATCAGCCCCGCTTAATAGGTTCTCCTGGCCTCCTTTCACCATAGCGTAAACTGTCATCCCCTCCTGTCATGACCCCACTCATCTGCCTGCGGCCCAGTACGGCCTCTGTCTTGTCATGCCTCTGCAACATCTCCCCCCGATCCTCCTACGGCGAGCACACAGGCTGAGTGTTGTAATGGCATACCAGTGAGCTGTAAATACTTCAGGGAGTTAACTCCATCTAATACAGGCAGGAACTCAGCAGCTCTCTCGAAGGCCAGCACAGCTGTTTGTTTACTGGGTTTACACTGAGCACAGAGCTGGTACACAAAGCCGGTGTACAGGCTAGACTCCAACATGTAAAGATTACACATAAACAATCCATTTTTATAGCTCATGAATTTATATCACATCTATTCTCAGTTAGTGCAAACATTTCAGATGAAAATGAAACAGAAAGTCGAGATACATTTATTGACTATTAAAAACTTGACTTAAATCAGCATTTTTTTTTTTATTTTAGGACGAGGGACTTGCTTGGCTAAACCTAATCAAAATTTAGTGAGGACTTGATGTGACTTGTTTGACTACTGTCCACAGTAACTTGTGGCTTGTTTGAAATTTTCTATCTGGTGTTTGACGTTTTTGAGCAATTGGTGTATTTCTATGATGTTCTGCGTACAATTGGGGGCGGTTAGAAAAATTGGTTGCTTGATATTATGGACTGATTTTGCCTTTTCATTTATTTATGTTTTTAAATAATCACAATTACAAAATAATCCAGTAATGCCTTGCATCCATCCATTATCGTGATTGTTTATGTGCAGGAGGCGGAGTACAGCTCGAACTACTTTCCAAGCCAATCGCAGGGCACACAAAGAACGACAAGAATTCACACTCCAAAGTACACCTATGGACAATTTACAGTTCCCAATATACCTAGGCTAGTATGCAGGTTTTTGAAATGTGGTAGAAAACCAAAGTACCCAGGGAAAATACAGGGAGAATAGGCAAACTCCGGAGGCAAAAGCGAACCCGCGACCTCTGCACTGTGAAGTGGACGTGCCAACCACGCATACACACCATGACACCCATAAGGCAATATTGATGACATTGAAATGAAAAAATACAAAAGGAAAAGTAGTGTCAAAAAAAAAAGTCACATGTTCGTCTAGAAGTCATATATTTATAGCTATAAGTGTGTTAGGAGAAGAAAAAATGGGCCCTCTAGGAGAAGAAAAATCAGGGCCTAATCACAATGACAGGCTAAGAAGGTCAGTGCATGGTATCTACAGTACATATGGTGTTTACATGTGTCTTTTTCTACTTGTGATGCCATAATTCATATCCAAAAAAAGGCCAAAAAGTAGAAAATCAATGAACTGCTTTGCAAACAAATATAGATGAGATGGCTCAGTACTAATGAGCAGGAATGAATGCGTCAATGCAAACCTTGTTCTCAAAGGTGGGCTGGACAGGGATTTGCAGACTGTCCGTGACGCCCTCGCCATTCTCCCGCACGTAGTAGACTAGCAGACGGCTGAGTGGCGCCATTGCGGGAGTGACGGTGAAGTGCAGATACGACACACAGATGTCCATCTCTGTTTGCGACATCGAGTCTAGAAGACACAAAGGGTCAAATTTAGCGCTATGTCTAGGTTATGTTCTCGGCGGCCAAGGTAGCCCTGGTAGACCGAAACAAAACCTTATTTTTCTCCGTATTCAAGTCGTCCAAACTTTTCTTGCAGTATAAGTAACAGGGCAAAGAAAAAAGGGGTTGCTCCTCCTGAATACCTCCTTGGAAAATCACAAAGAATAAATCCCAAAGATGTGATGGAAAACTGTTTTCACCTGACGCAGACGCAGGCGAGTGAGTGGTGTGAATGTTTTTGTCGAAGGTAACTGTGGCCCGTTTTCCTCTGTGTGAGGTTGTGACGTTGGCCAGCTGCTGGCCCGAAAGAATGATGTTCCCCCTGGATGCCACCTCATAGTGCAGCGTGAAGTTACAGGGACACGTAGATTTGAGTGCCACTTCTGCCTCTTGGCCAACCTGAGACGCAAATGTACGCACTACACTGAGCCATTTGCTGTAGTAATACTTTATGTTAATCAACAACATAAAAGAACATGCATTAGAAACATATCTGTAAGATACAAGAAGGAAGCAGAATCCGACCTTGAGTTGGGTACCGGGGCTCTGGATCTGGATATGACACCTGCTGGGAGAATACCAGCTGCTGATAGACAGGTAGCTGGGCAGGTACTGGTCTCCCACAGCCTTGCCTTCAATGGATGTCACTTTGGTCTACAGAGTGGCAAATACAGTAAGATTTTATATAAAATAAATAGGTGTGTATAATCACAGAGGTTGAATCCTACCTATCTATCTATACCTACCTAATCCTATCTATCTGTCTGTCTGTCTGTCTGTCTGTCTGTCTGTCCGTCCGTCCGTCTGAGTGAGTGGACACTACTTAGATGACAAAAACTAAAAGTGAGTGTAATATGCTGCCATTTTCAAGTCTGTCTGTCCGTGTTGAATAATTGCTACATATTTTTGCATTAACAAAATAAACGCTTTGCTGAAATGAACAGTTGAGTGGAAATATTTGACTAAAAAAAAAACTACTGTCTGAATGGTAAAAAGAGTGGATGCTATTTAGATGACAAAAACTAAGTGTGATATGCTACCATTTTCAAGGATGTTTCATAAGTCCTCATATAAACTTAACTATGAATGGTGGTCAGATGAAACTGCTCAATTTTCCGCTTAACTTGCTTAACTTTTTTTTTGGAATGCTAATGATTTTGCTTATTATTTAGCTTCAGTACGGCACTCAAACAGAAAAGGTGTTCTGCGTCCTTAAATTTGTTCTGATGTGTGCCGTGTGACCATCAGTGCTAACATTGAACATTCAATGTAAAATCTGAGTTCAAATGCTTTCAAAATATGTGAAGCACAGTTTTATATCCTTGATAGTTTTCTAGATATTGAATGTCAAAAAGTGACACCTCAAACTCTATATTGTATCAAACAACAAACCTGATGTGAATTGGTGTTAAAGTTTGATAGGTTCTGACTTTCTGCAAGGCCATAAAGGTGCCTCTGTGTTTGGATGAACAAGCATCTGAATATGATTGGATGACCGAGCAAAGGGCACTAACCTCGAGCCACACATACTGGGCCGCGGTTGGAATGGACGGGATCTCAAAGGTGGCCTGACCGTCCTTGGATATCAGCTCACTGGTGTAGACGTTGTCTTTGGGAGACAGCTCGGCTTTCACGCGCACCCTCACGCCGTCGGCAGGGCTCCCGTCAGGGTAAGTCACCTCAATCTAAACGGAGATAAAGAATAAAAACAGACTCATGTAAATTCACGTACCACCGGCGACTGTGGTTGCTTTGGTTCCTGTCGTCATGAGCCTTACCTTCCCTTTGTAAGGCAGACCCGGCTTGAACTGTTTGCGTGTGTCCTTGGAGTACCTCACGTCAATCAGCTGTTTATGGACCGGTGTGGAATCGTCAAAGGTGGTTTGCCTGCTTCCGTCCGTGCTGGTGAGCGAGGCCCAGATGCTAACGGTGCCTCTGAAGTGGTCGGCAACGTCCAGGGGCATCATGTCTTTGACGCATAAACTGAAGTTTGCAGAGCCTTTTATCTGGAAAGAGCAAAACGGGACTTTGACTCCGATGTGATGTTGGTGTCCCACATGTTCCCATTGCAGGGCCTGGGAATGCCCATAATGACTGTTGAATGCAGTATGTGAGGATAGTAATTCTTTCAACATCTGGGGAAAATCATTTAAATCCGAAATGAAATGCATTCAACCCTCCGTGTGACTTTGTCCCGACTTGTTCACAATTAATAATCCGTCATAAAAATGATAATCAAAAGCAGAGGTAGCTATGTAATCTGATGTGTTGATTATTAGGCTTCTCACACAAAACACATTTGGTGACAGTGTGTGTAACTGCCTCACGCTCGAACCGCATTTTGTAAACAAAAGCAATGTAGCTGAGCATCTGGCACTAGTCTGGATCTTTTATTTCCTAAAAAGACCAACTATTGATGTTACACTTTGTTGAAAATAATAGACTAAGGTGGTTAAAAGTTCATTTTAAATCTAATTAAATCCATTTTTTTTAACACAAACCTTAACAATTTGTTGTATCAAATGTAAAAAAAACCCCCACAACTTCAAATCAATAGTGCATTCAGAACTTTGACTTTTTGCAGACCCTTTCATCCCTCTTTTATAAAATGTTGTCATTTCACCAGTCATTCCATAAGGATACTTTCAATTATGATTTATCAATGAGGGTGGGCGGGTGATCCTCTGATGTTGCACCACCGTAAATTACATCATTGTAAGCAACTTCAGTGATACACAACCACCAGTAGATGGCAGCGGATGCGACATTTCAGGGATGAGATCAGTTTCTAAGTCTACTGTGAGTCTGCCATTTAGCTGACTTTTTCTCAACAGGCAGAATCAACCTTTTTTTTCTGTGAATTAAAGAGACTTGTTTTTTTTCATCTGTTAGATTAAGTGTGAAGATAATCTTTGAACACAATATCACATGGTTCCTGAAAATGTCAAATACATCTGGCAGTGGACGAGTTAACTTCATTGCCACCAGCAAGACGGATAAAACTGACCTCCATGTTCTTGATCACAGGATGGCCCATCTCATGACGGTAGTAGCCCACTCCATTCACCGTCATGTTCACGCTCAACTTCCCTGACACTGCTTTTCCGAACGTGTACCTGGTTAAATAGATGCGAGGTAGTACTTGAAAACTTGGTTTAGAAGAAGCATTGCACGGAAATTCTTCTGTTCTGTTCTGTTCTGTGAGTTACCTAGCACGGACAGTGGCCTGCTCACATGTGTTCAGATCACGGATGTAATGAGGAGGCTCGATCATTAGCTCAAACTTGGGAATGACTGCAAGAGAAGCAAAAAACAATGCAAAGTCTTGAGATAAGATTGTTTGTTTGTCTTTTGCTTTTAAATGGCGCTTACCATATTTCTGCACTTCAAATGATTTATTGTACGTGTGGCCCTGCACATCCACAAAGATAAACCACTCTCCAAACACGGGTTGGTCGGACAGCGGGAAACTTATGTTGACAATCCCTGCACCAGAGACAATTCTGGTTTAAATCCAAGATAAGGGTCACAGCGTGCAGCAGAAAGTCCAGGAAATGTACTTTTTCACCAGATTTTACAATAGGCTACTGTTACTCTATTATCAAGTGGAAAAAAAGATTTTAAAAAATAACACACTTTTCATTCATTTATTCAATGCCAAGCCCAGTAAAACTTTATCTCTGACATATGCAGTCATCAGTGGCTCCAATAAATAAAATTAAAGAAAATCTTGATTTTTTACCAGTCATTCTGGAAGATTGCAAGATTACAAAACCCAACAAAAACTTATTTAAAGGTTAGACACAATGAAAAAATAAATCCTGAGGAAAATAGACAACAATAATGTATACGATTTTAAATCAGTTTTACTGTAAACTTAACATTCGTAGTTTGTGCATAACCTGCTAAAATGTTACAATTGACTTAAATCCTAAAGACCTATTTTTGTATAACTTTCCTGAGCACGAGCATTCAATCCGTATTTTCTTATTTATTCTTGTAACTGAATGATTTAGTAGTAAGTAACTATTGTAAACATGCCTTGTAAACCACTCGTCCAGCATTCAGCCACTTTTGCAAAAACGGGTCAGCTGATTTTCAAATCCATATAATTTTGATTCATTGTCCGGACCTAATTTGGCCCCAAAATATCAATGACAACGAGACAAAGCAATTTTAAAATATGGCTCACCACAGCAGATAGATTTCAAACCCTTCCACTGTACCATCCTGGATCCTCTCGGATCCTGAAAGGAAAGTAAAAAAACATATGAGAGAGAGCACTGGCCTAAATTCCAATATTGTATCAATAAAATTATATGCATCTATTAGCAATGCATGAGGATATTAATTTATTTTTTTTGTCCGATCAGATTCAAGCCTCTATGTGTTGCCATTTCAAGTTAATGTTCCTATGCCTTCTGATTCACTTTCTTACATCGTTACATAGACATAATTTAAGCATAATGTAATATTGATGGTTTTTATGACAGCATGATAATGGTGGTATTAATGGGTATGTATTTGTTATACTCGAGCAGCAGCTCACTATTTGCCCTGCATTGGAAATCACCGGAAAGCGAAAGAGGAGCTTGGCTCATATGGTAGCGGCTGATACAGTGTGTCAATGGGGGAGGTAAAGACCAGGCTTCTATTTCACGCTGTGTTTATCCTTGCGCCGTCCCACACTTATCGAGGTGAGTTTCTCTGTTTTTCTTGCTCGGTAATCTGCCGCCGTGCTGCCCGTGACCGGATGCATGACCCCTCCCCCCCCCCACGCGTTGCCAAGCCTTGGGTGGTCCCACCTGACTCCACTCACCAGAATGTACGCCTCAATCTGCACAAAGTAAGGGGGTGAAAGGGGCAGAGTTAATAATGAGATCAAAACATTGGAGAAAAGCTTCTATAAAGCATTTACATTACATTATTACTATAGTCATTTAATAAGATAACATTTATGAAAATAATGTTCAAATAAAATTTAATTGATAATGTTTACACTTGCATTAAAATAACAGTTGTAACTGAAATGATATGATAAATACCAAAAACATTGTGAAAAAGAACATAATAAAAATACAAATGAAAGATTCAAAAATGAGAAGTACATTAATAAAAACATGATTACATTATTTTAAACGTATCCATTTAATAACGAACAAAAACATGTGTCTGTTGAGCACAAATACCACTATATTATCAGTTTTCCAAATATCAACAAACACAGTTATGGAGTATATTTGGATCGAACATTCCAGGAGAAACGAGCCAAGTTGGACTTCTGTAAATAGGTGCTGTTCATGCCTCGGCACACGGGTAGGCCCAGGTCACTGAGATTAATCCCCAGTAATTTAGCAGTGGGTAAGCAAAAACGTCATGCAAACAAGTGAACACAAGAGAAAAGAATCAAGAAGAAATCAACATTACCTTGTCATTAACTGGCCTCAAGTCAGGCGTGACCGTGTAGATGTTGATGAACACTGAGAGTGAAGAAACACAAAATAGGATTAAGATTTGTTTGTAGTCTAGCAGTATAAATGTTTATTGTTTGTTTATTTGTACCACAGACAAGTTTGACTTAATGTTTAAAATGGAACATCATAGCCAGGCTAGTTAACTGTAACCTTAGGACCCGTATCATAATATTCTCAATGTTCCAAAGTTAAATAACGCATATAAATGATTTAATCTTACATTTGGCACATTAGGAAATGTAAGAATTTAGTGGCAAAAGAAAAATGCCTCATCAAGCAGCAGTTGTCGTATAGCATGAATGCGCTAGTCATCAATGCGTATGGTTCATTTCTATACAACGAAGCTAACACGTACTTAAAACTAGGCCTCTCAATTGGCTTCCATTTGTAATTTTATGCCAAATTAACTCTCTGTAGTCCTCCTTGAAATGATGACGATCACTAACACCTGCTGGTTGTCTGGCCATGTGCTTCCTAACACACATTATCGCCACTTCGTCATCTTCAACAGTAAAATTTATAAATAACATATGAAGTGTATTTGTTCACTTGGCTGACTCGGTGCAAAATCTCTTCTCCCCAACTTTGGAATGGAAACGAAAGTAAGAGGTTCCTCGGATAATGCAGACATGTATTTACTCTGGAGAGGCTGTACAGTGAAGAAGAAGTGTAGAAGAAGTAAGATATTCTTAGACATGATCAAAGAAGGAAAATAACACTTTGGAATTTTTTAGGGTGACATATTAACATTGTTACAAGCTTACATTACATGTTCCAAAAGTTGAATTTCCATGTTATGGGCCCTTTAGGGATAGACTTACATATTTTGCAAGTGGCTGTGCTAGTGGTCACATTTTTAGTCAAATATTTCCACATATTGTTACAATGGCCAATTGGAAGACGAAAGATTCATTGACTATTGCTACGTAGTAAAGCCGATTAATCGGTTCAACACAAATTTTTAACATGAAATAAATATTGCAGGGCACTTAATAATGTAAATATGCACTAGAAAGGGCCCTATCAGAGAGTGTAGAGGCTATACACACTTTGCACAGCCCTACTTCGCAGTATTTAATTTGCTACATTCCATTCATGCAGGTGCATACAATTACCAAATACCTCCTAGTTTAGTTCAACTTGACTGCATCTTTTTAACACACATATAGTGATTGATGCCTGTTCAAAAGTCGTTTAAAAAAAAAAAACTCGCGTGTGGATTATGTGTTGAACTAGCAGGCGCACTATCAGGGGGGAACCTTTGTGTTTGGGCTTGTAGACGGGCTTGTCGGTCTGGATGAAAACAGCAGTGCCCTTGCTCTCCACCGTGACGGTGGTGTAATTGTGGAAGATGTAGCCCCCCTCTGTGAGGTGCCGGTTGCCCCACAACTTCAGCTGGGCTTGGCCTCTCAGCCCCGAGGGAACCTGATGTTGTGCAAACACAGCACAGGATTACCAAAAGCAAATTAGGTCAATGGGGGAAACAGTGGGAAAGTGGGAATGGTGTCAAGTCACACAAAAAATGGATTATTGTTAGTATTACTGGGTTATGTCGGACGATTATAGCACTTCAAACAATCGGCCAATTTCATCAGTCAATTGTACCCAACTGCACTGAGCGTAATGCAGTGTATTTCCATGCCATTCAAACTCACAACAATAAATGATAGAAAAACGTATAGTATGCATTTGATACACTCACCTTCAGCTTGATAGTGCCTTTGTCTAAAAGGCACAAAAAAGAGAAAAATGATAATTAGATTATTTTTCTTAGTATTTATTATTATA
The DNA here is from genome assembly GCF_059441005.1 of Hippichthys cyanospilos. Lineage (NCBI taxonomy): Eukaryota > Metazoa > Chordata > Actinopteri > Syngnathiformes > Syngnathidae > Hippichthys > Hippichthys cyanospilos. Next base: position 16,680,331 of record NC_142378.1, on the reverse strand, counting down.
TTTTTATGACTGTGCAACAGTAATGTAACTGCTCATTCATGTGAAATTAGAGTTGTGCAAACAACAAAATATATCGTATTAAGATGATGATTTTATCTTTTGATATTTTGGCATTGGAAAGTGAAGAACGCATGCATTTCAATGACATAAATAAACAAAATGTTATTAGGTTACTTTCAAGCATACAAGGATAATTCCCTTGAATGGATAGCAAAAAAAAAAAGGATATTTAAGTTTCAACTGCAATCAAAATGCAGTAATATGCCAGTCTGACACTTGGATTTTGAGTGTACATTTGGAAATACTATTTATGAGGATGCACAAATTGGTATTGAAGAGGGATGCACCAAAATGAAAATGTTTGGTTGAGACCGTAACCTGAGAATGAGAACGGCTTATAAAAACTAAATAAACAAAAAACACGCCTGTAGTCCCAACAAGCAGGAAAGGAATTTGCAACAATACGAGATTCATTCTCCTTCAATGTTTTGGCAAATGGATGATGGTAATTCAAGAAGGCGCGTTCTTACCGAGCACGGAGCCGTGGCTGTGAGCCACCGTCTGTCCCTTGACGGCCAGCTGGACCTGCACACGAGTCTCCGCTTTGGCATCGAAGATGGTCACGCTGATGCTTTCCTCTACGCCCGCTCGGAACACTGAGGGAGCCGCCACCAAGTAGCCCCTTGGGGGAGAGAACGGCGGGCAGGATGGGGATCAGGCATGGAACGAAGAATGGGAATGATGAATGACAAAAATATGGTGACGGAGGGGAAAATGATCGTATTCACGGCCTGCCCAATTAAAATGGATCTTGAACGTCAATATTCATCAATGGCAGTGAATAAGTTTGTTCATACTTAAAAAAAAAGTATCTTAGCTGCTCTACCATCCATGCCAGCAGAGTAGAGCGAAAAGTTCAAATTAACCTTTTGCATAATACTGCTGGCGACAAAAATGGCTCAGGTCTCTGTGACTTGAAGTGCTCGCGGCAACATAATTGCCAGGTTGGCCATTTTGTTGCTCATCCAGGTAATCTATAGTTCCGCTTCCTCCTGACCCGTGTGACCATATGTGCTCACTTCCACAACAAGCAGAAATTCCATACAAGGTCGACTTTAACGGCACCATTAGTCGGCACGACCTTGCTACACGCTAACCAACCGGATTTGTGCATACAGGCCAGAGGTGGGACGTAACAAAATACAAGTACATCATTGCTGCATTTAGAGTTACTGTTGCAATTTTCTGAAGCAAAACCTGTCATATTGGTCATTAGTCATTACAAATGACAGTAGGTCATGATAAATAAGATACGTGGAAGATCTCTAATTTGATATATAAGAAACCATGGCACCGCAGTCGAGAAGAAACACGCAATCAACAATTTATGAGGAGTTAATCATCGTGGGAGACATTTTGTCTCAAGTAAATTAAAATGAAAAAGGTTACTGGCTTGATCAAGCACATTTTTTCAACAATATCAATATGGCATCATTACCAATTATTATTGTTATTTTATATTATTGATATTATTATTAGTTATTAATGTTTCATGCGGCAGTGTTCTTTATTCAAGTTTGAATGTCGGAGTGCATTTGAATGCACCATACGGCTCATCTTCACGTTAGCAGGTCACTTCTTAGCGTCCCTAATCACACAACTATTTACGGATTGAGTCAAGCGAAAACTGGCACTCGAACACAAATTAACTATCATTCAAAAACCATTGGTGGGCGCTTCCATCGTAGTTCAGTGATTAACAAACGTGTTTACAAAAGTCCAAAATTGATGTCGCAAACGGCAATGCAAAACCATATATTGCAAGCTTTACAGTCATTTTGATAGGCGAGAGACAGGAGATATTCACTTTTCTAAAACTTTTATCAACTTGAAGGGTTTTTTTGGGTGGGGGTGGAGGGGGAGGGGTCTTAGATCTTGGGCTGCTAGTTAAGTACGTATTCTTACTTAATTAAAGGGGTTTCAATGGCACTTTTACCGTAATATTTTTACATAGGTATCTATATTTTTACTTAATTACAGAGTGTGAGTACTTTTGCTCTTTCTGCTCTGGCATTATTCTTTTGGGTGGTCTGGCAGGCCCCCCACTACAACCTTGAAGTCTGTTTTGAACAAGGTAACGACCAAGATTCCACGCACTCGTTCTGACGTTTAATTGAAGGAAGGGGGCCCGTCACTGGGGTCACAGTGCAAAGGCCAAGCTTTGATGCTCAAAACCAGGCTGAAACATTAAAAATAAGACTAATTAAAGTCTTTAGATGAAAGACTGACTGCCATCTGGCATGGAGTGGGGGATCCAGTGGCCAGTTTGCATTGGAGCTATCGCCACCATTTCCGGAAGTTGTTATGAAAAAAAAGACGTCTATATTATTACAGAGGGATTCAAATGTATTAAATTTGATTAATAGGCGACTGCACCTCTCAACTTCCTCCAAAAATATTTGGGGTGCTTGAAAGACTTGCCCCATATGAATGAATGTGACAAAATGTTTGTTTCATTTCTCCCTTCTTAAGGTTCCCTGGAGCGAAAGTTTCAGAAACCCTGCCTTAAGTAGAATGTGCAGTTCTTCATATTTCAATTTAGCCCTAAGGCCAATAAGCCCACTGGCTGCCTTTTTCCCCCCTACTGAAGCTCACTGAAATTAGGAGTGAGCACACCCTCTTGCATGCCTGAGAGCAGGATCAGGTGGTTGGCATTACAGCGCTGCGGCATTACTGCCAGAGGCAAGTGCAGTTCCTGAGAGCTTGAGAATGTGAGTCATGAGAAATTCCTCTGGAGGGGAGATAAAAAAAAAAAAGACCAAGAAATGGACTCGTTTGATCTACAAATGGGTGGAAAAAGCAACTCTCGGAGGAGCCCCCCTGGATCAGGTGCATAAAGACGGCGTCACATAGCTTTCTTGCGGCAAACAGTTTCATTTCAGGTTTATTTTGTGCCATACTTGAAAACACGTGTTCAAAAAAAATGAACCCTCAAGAAAAAGAGTCGCATACTGTATCTATACTAACAGCAAGTGAGACAATGCTAGAATATTGATAACTTGAACCTGATTGACTTTGATTCATTTATTTATTTTTTAGCTGAAATGAATATAAAAATATACATTCCTAAATGTCCAAAAAAATAGCAATGGGCAAAGACCAATAGCAGGCTTATTTTAAGGTATTGCATTCTCATGACTGATACCAGGCACTCACATCCGTGCAAAAAATAAGATCCTCCCTATTAGTAGGTGCCGCATTTCTGCCGTATTCCAAAATCTCCTGAAAAAGAAGCTTATAAGTTTGATCCCCCACCCTGGTGACTAAATTGAAGTGTCCTTAAGCAAAACACTGCTCACTGAATTTGCATGTGAAACCAGCCTCCATTAGTGTGAATGGATGAATGTGAACCTTTTCAAAGCATTTTCAGCACAATACAGTATGGTGTAGCAATGGCACTCCTTACCATTTACAATCAACAATAACAACAAAAAACATCTAAGTTCACTTTTTTTTTGTCATTATCACTCCCAACTGGTTCTCAATTGGCGGTTTGTGAGGGCACTATAATGGCTGCTTGAGACTTTACCAGGGTAGGGTGATTGAAAATCTCACTTTTTGTGACAGGAACTAACAGTTTTCATTTCAAATTTAGAGCAAATTGATTGTAACATGAAGCATCTTAGCACTAAATTGTGTTCTAGTGCCTGTTCGGCGAAACGTTGTATGCATTTAATTTGAAATTTTACTGTATATGAATGTACAGTCAACAATATGGCGGACGAGTCAGAAATAAAATGGATGACTCAGATTAAGTGCTCTTACCGTCCTGGTGAGGGTTGGAATCATAGTCAGGGAGAGTAGTGTATTTGAATACCATTAGTTTATTTTAGGCATGTCCAAACCCGGTCCTTGAGGGCCACCTATCCAGCATGTTTTTGATGTTTCCGTCATCCAATGATTCAAATGATCAGGTGCTGATGAGCTGATCATTTGAATCAGGTGTGGTAGGAGGACAGAAACCTCCAAAACATGCCAGATAGGCGGCCCTGGAGGACTGGGTTTGGACATGCTTGGTTTACTTCATAAGGCTATGGTTATCAAAACATCAAATCCCTGAAAATTAAACAATCTTTTTTACCTCCCATTCATAATCAAGCACAACTTCTTATCGAAACAGAATCGGTTATTAAAAGCTGGCCGTCACAGTAGACATCGCTGGTGTTCAAGTGGATAGGATTCGGCGCTCTCACCGCCACGCCCTGGGTTTGATTCTTATTCAGGGAGCTTGCAACTTGGCATACTACTAGTCTTCTTAAGGCACTGGTTTTTAAGACTGATACCATCTCATCAAATCCCTGAAACTTAACCATTCCTTTTTAGCTCTCATTCATAATCAAGCGCAAGTTCTTATCGAAACAGAATCGGTTATTAAAACCTGCCCTTTCAACCCTTGTTGCTCTCAACACCGGATACATTGAATCAGCTATTATCTTAATCTTAACGTCCCTGGTGGTCTAGTGGTTAGGATTCGGCGCTCTCACCGCCGCGGCCCGGGTCCGATTCCCGGTCAGGGAACTTGCAACTTGAAATACTACTTTCATAAGACTGTGGGTTTTTAAGACTGATACCATCTCATCAAATCCCTGAAAATTAACCAATCATTTTTAGCCCTCGTTCATAATCAAGCGCAAGTTCTTAGCGAATCGGTTATTAAAACCTGCCCTTTCAACCCTTGTTGCTCTCAACACCGGATCCATTGAATCAGTTATAATCTTAAACGAAACGTCCGTGGTGGTCTAGTGGTTAGGATTCGGCACTCTCACCACCGCGGCCCGGGTCCGATTCCCGGTCAGGGATCTTGCAACTTGAAATACTACTTTCATAAGACTGTGGGTTTTTAAGATTGATACCAACTCATCAAATCCCTGAAAATTAATCAGTCTTTTTTAGCTCTCATTCATAATCAAGCAGAAGTTCTTTTCGAAACAGAATCAGTTATTAAGGGCTGCCCTTCTAACCCTTGTTGCTGTCACCAGCGGGTCCATAGAATCAGTTATTATGTTTTTCTAAACATCCCTGGTGGTCTAGTGGTTAGGATTCGGCGCTCTCACCGCCGCGGCCCGGGTCCGATTCCCGGTCAGGGAACTTGCAACTTGAAATACTACTTTCATAAGACTGTGGCTTTGGTACCAACTCATCAAATACCTGAAAATTAACCAGTCATTTTTAGCTCTCATTCATAATCAAGCAGAAGTTCTTATCGAAACAGAATCAGTTATAAGGCCTGCCCTTCTAACCCTTGTTGCTGTCACCAGCGGGTCCATAGAATCAGTTATTATGTTTTTCTAAACATCCCTGGTGGTCTAGTGGTTAGGATTCGGCGCTCTCACCGCCGCGGCCCGGGTCCGATTCCCGGTCAGGGAACTTGCAATTAGAAATGCTGCTTTCATAAGGCTGAGTTTCTATTAAGATTTTTACCAGCACATCAAATCCCTGAAAGTTAACTAATAATTTTTAGCTCTCATTCATAATCAAGCAGAAGTTCTTATCAAAACTGAATCAGTTATAAGGCCTGCCCTTCTAACCCTTGTTGCTCTCACCACCGGGTGCAAAGAATCAGTTATTATACTTTTCTAAACATCCCTGGTGGTCTAGTGGTTAGGATTCGGCGCTCTCACCGCCGCGGCCCGGGCCCGATTCCCGGTCGGGGAACTTGCAATTGGAAATGCTGCTTTTTACTTGTTAGGAGTTGGCGCTATCAATGCTGTGGCCCGGGTTAAATTTCTGATCAGGGAACTTGCTAAGTGCGAATGCTTTTACTTCATAAGGATGTGGTTATTAGGGTTAGTCCAGGAAGTCCGGGCTTCTGCGCTAAAGATAAAATACATCTACGTAAATCCCTTCAGATGCAGTTCAAAGGTTTAACAAGTCAGACATGGATGGCACAAAGCACTGTCTTTTAAAAATGTCTTTTAAAAAAGAAATTACACAGAATGAACATCATTGAAGGGTGAGAACCGCAGCACTAGTAGTTACCACGTGTGTCTTGCAGGCGACAGATTCTGGGTACGAATCTCTATCGATGGGCTGATTTCTTCAGCCCAAAACCATGAATGTTTGGCATGTGCACGGACAGATCCCTATACTGGTGCATGTTTGAGCATCAGTCCATTTGCCAGCTAAGATAAAAAGTGCTTTTTGTCTTGAGCTAGTTTCTTCATTCATCAATATTTGAAGAATTTAAAATTACCCCACTCAAATAAGTGTTTTACTATCAACTTGATATTGTATTTGTGAATTGTGAGAATCGTGCTCCTCGCTGTGCAGTACGCACAAGCCTTTGCCATTTGAATGGGGGCGTGGAGACTTTCTATAGCCACTATTGATTCTGTTGGATGGTGTGCGGCTATGACCCCTCGAAAACATGCAGTTACCAAGTTTGTTTGTTTTGCATTTGAAGATGAGACTTACCCCTTGTCCTGCGCAAGAGTCGCGCTCACTTTGCTCATGAACAAAGTCCACCCAAGGAGGCTCAAAGCTGTCAAACGCCACATTTTCTCCTCGAGGGCTTTGGATGTGGTCCCCCCACCTCCTACCCGCGCAAAAATAAATCAATGGATGTGATCAGGCGAACTTTTTTTTTTAATGTTTATTTTTCTAGAAGCCCTTCGGTCTCTTCATTTCCCTCGACCGCTCTATTGTAAAGCTCATCAGTCGTGGTCTTTTCCCATGTGCCTTCTTCTTGGCTTCTTCAGCATGCCCGGTTTCCCTTGGCTCAAACTTCAGCATTACAAAATTGGTCAGCGTTATCCAACTTCGCCGCACAGCAAACCTAAAATGTCATCAAATGAAAAACGTAGAGGTCCCAAGTCAGCTTGCAGAGCAGAGACTGGAACCCTCGCCCTCTCACTGCTCGGGTCGGACTGACTGACTGACTGAAGTTCGCAAAGCGAGGCACCGAGCACACACATGCACACGCACGCGCACAAACTTGTACGTTCAACAAACTTTTCCTCCACACGTGCTTCTGTGAGTGGAGTGGTCTGTCTCTGCTGTGCAAAAAAAAAAAAAAAACCGAAACGAAACGATAACCAACAGGAAGGATATAGTTGGTAAAGTGAATCTATTTTTTGAATACAAAAGCACGTAAAAATGTTAAAAACGTGAACAAGCAGTACTTTCCTGGCTTGTTAGCAGACAAGCAGCAAAGAGCGTAGTAGTTCTATGCTGCCACCGTGCGGGCAGAAGGGAATGTGCATTTATTACAAGGAAGTGCCTGATTTTTAGTTCAACTCGAAGGGATACTTTAATTAAGACATTTCATCGGTTTAAATTTAATAAATACCAAAATAGGAGTTCTAACACTTTACATAATTAACGTCTATTCATAAACGTTTATAAATGTCGGTTTACTCAAAGTTAAATACATACAAAATGTTTTCTGCCTAGGTTAGCTTGACTGTTATGGCCGCTTTAAAAAAAACCTGAAAAAAGCACAGCCTTAGTCTCATTAAAAAACAAACAAACAAACAAAAAAAAAACTCATGTTTCCATATAAATATGCATTGAACAATATGTTCTTTATTGTGGCGTCATGGCTATTATTTAACAAATGTCTTTTGTCAAACAAAGCCATGAATGATGCTGCTAATAGTGATCTCTTTTGGCTTCTTCGTCAAAATATTGTGATAAAGAGAGCAGCAAAGTCTCCCCTTTTCTGGCTCGGCGAAAGTCATCTTGGAGAACACCACCTGCTCGTCCGCATTGACCTCCACTCCGCACGCCTGACACAGCGTGCTGGTCAAGCTCTTCTCCAAAGCAAGGAGCTTCGACAAGTCGTCCAGGGGGAAGCGACAGTTGCGGCTGCTGTAGCCATGGCTGTAAACGAGCAGCAGGTCCTTCCGGCTCGCTGTCACATGGCGGTGCAAAGCGCAGGCCTGCAGGTAGCTCAGGCGCTGGGCGAAGCGTAACAGACGAACTGGGTTTCGCTCCAGGAAGGAGCGGTTGATGGAGATGGCGAGCGTGACGTTGGGTGCGCGGCGAAGTGGGGCCGGGAGCTCCATGATGTGCTGCATGGCTCCAGGGGAGCCTTGGCGTGATTAAAAAAATACAACAGTCATTAGACTTTTGATTCCTAATAGACCGCTGTCCTCATTGTCGTTGGCAAAACATTCTTTTTTTGTTGCCTCTGTTCAATCTCCCAGAAACTTTACAATGAGTCAACATGCAATTTGGTCAATTTCAGTCTGACTTTTTCATGATGAATTTCTTGGTTGTCTCATGAAATCAAGAAATTCAATAGATAGATCAGGGGTGTAAAACTCATTTCATTGTGGGCCACATTGTCGTTATAGTTTCTGTCAGAGGGCCGAAATAACTGTAAAGTTAAATAATTTTTTGAGTTTGTCACACACTTTGCTAGTTCTAAAGTCAGAGGTCAATTAAAAACTGTTCAAAAGAGAGATTGGGAGCAAAAAATGAGTTTTTTCCTCAAACCTTGCAATTTTGGTATTTTAGCCAGAAACTTGAACTCCAATAAGCATTTCGCCGGCCATATTAAATGATGTGGAGGTCCGGATCTGGACCCTGGGCCTTGAGTTTGACACCTGTGATTTAGATAGTTCACATATTACATATTTGGCATTTGATTAAGTTATAAGAATGTTAATCCTTGTTGTCTATCCATCCATTCATCTTCATCCAGAGATGTATTTCCAGTGGCAAGCCTTCTTTCAGCCAAGTGGTATTGAGTTAACGAATGGACGTGTTGTAAAATAACATTAGTAATTCACTGTAGGCATTAAAATAATATAGGAAGAATATAGATGAAATTCAATTAAAAAACGTCTTTCAGCCAAGTGAAAATTAAGTTAAACAAAAATTCAGATGGAACAAAACAAAAATAAATTACTCTCATCATTCATATAAATGTTAAAAACTTAGACACAGTTGCTTACAGAAATGTTAGTTCACAATGAAAAAATGTTCCAATGACCGCTTTTTGATTTAATCGGTCAGGCCCTATTCATCTCCCGATGTTAATTACATTTTTCAGCCTCAAGATGTCTCTGTGATCACTGTAAGGCAAGGGTGTCCAAACCCGGTCCTTGAGGAATGCTATTCTGCCTGTTTTTTATTTTTTTGTCCGCCGACACGATCATTATCGGGCTTCCGCTGAACTTGCAGATGAGTTAATCGTTTGAATCAGGTGTTCTGGGAGGACGGAAACATCAAAAACTTGGACTCACTTGAGCGCCCATACAAAATTAAGCAACCCACCTAAGTTATAGAGCAATGCGAGAGCCTGGAACTCCTCCTGGTTGGGATGCAGCCCGGTTTCCTGCGCATAGCAGTCCAGCAGCCAGCTCAGGCTCTCCTGAAGGTGCGTGTCATTGATGCGTGGGTCAAACAGGCGCAGGGGCTCGCCGCAAAGCCGGTACGAGGCGTACACCAGGAAGCGCACCATCCGCTCCAAAATGGCCACACAGTCTGACCCGCGTGCTCTCTGGATGATCATGTCCTGCTTCACACTGCGCAGGCGATCGAAAACAAAGTTATACACCTGTAACATAGATGCGGGATCGATGCTTAGTGTTTACAATGTGTTCATCATCAAATTCATGGTTGCTTTATTGCATGAATAGCGTTATAACGTTTTTTTTTTTTTTTCGCACATAGAATTACTATGCAGCAACTTCATTTGAAATACAAATTAAAAATGTTTGTTCCTTTGAGAAAATAAGAGCTTGGGAAAATATCCCTTTTGTCAAAACACGTATGTAAACACAATACTTTAGAACAGGGGTCTCCAACCTCAGGTGGAACTGAAATACTCAGTAAAGAGACCAAATGGCTGTTGATAAAAATACCCATAAACTAGCTCTAAACTCTGTAAACGAAAGAAACATTGGAAAAGGAAAATCTCGGCAAATAAATAAAATGGAGAAGCTACTAGCCTCAGTCCAAGGACGCAGATGAGGAGATGCGGCAACCTCATCAATGAGGTAACACACAGTTTTCAGCAATACAGCCGGGGGACGGAGGTCGGCAGAGTTGGCAGACTCTTTGCCAGCGGCTGGTCTGGAATACTCTTTGACGGTGCGCAGGGGGTCAGCTCGGGGTCTGCGATCTTTCTCCGTGCCTGCGACCATCTCGAAGCGGTGGAGGCGATTCTGGGACTCACGCTTAAGGAGCTCCGCTGTGGGACACATGGTTTGGCAGATGCCCCTGGGAAGGCTCTCATCTTCACATGGTCCAGCAGTGACAGTCGCTTTCATGTGGGCTTTACTGTGGCTTTGCCCACGTCTTTGGCACCGCCCTCGTCTCGGTACTTGCCCTGGTGCATCGTTCCGCAGGGAGGTGGCTCTGCTTGGAGCAAGCAAAATAACAACTGAGCTTTATAACCATCATCCATGCATTTTCTATAGCGCTTGCACACAGGTAACCTGGAGACAAATCTGAGATGGGAGGGCCATGGTACACTCTCGATTGGTCGCGAGTCAACCATACAGGGCACATATATAAACAAACAACCCTGGGGCATTTACCAAACAAAACCCTTAACACAGGGGTTCTCAAGCCTTTTGGAGTTGGGGACCCATTTTTGGAAAGCACATTTTCCAAGGACCCCCATTGTAAGTGTTTGCAAAAAACAAAACAAAAAAATAATTTCAGCAAAAATAAGTGTCCTTTTTATTCACCAACGTAAATCAAACCTGAGTTTTATTCACCAAGTTTACAAAATAAACTACAGCATAACTTTGGTCTATTTGGCACATTTCAAAATGATTACACTTATATATTTAACTGGTTGAATTGAGTGCTTTATTGAACAGTCATGAATACGTTCACAATTTAATATAAAATAAAATGAAACCTCTCTAAAGTGAGGCCGACGTACTAGACAGAATGTGTGAGCGTGTGTACAATCTCATACTGTCATAGTCATTGACCTCGTATTCCTTTCAGGACATGACGTTTCTCAACATTTACAAAGCAGGTGCATTTACAAGCGTTTGCCATTATGTTTTTATTACCTCCGTGTAAATGACAGGCCTTGAACAAGTCACATGTATTTATCATGCTAATATATGCACCGCTTCCTAGCTCTCAATATCTGCGGTATTTGTGTTGCTCGCAAGAATCCAGTTTGTTAGCGACCCACTTCACGTTACAGGGCAAATATATTGTAGTTCGACTACGCTTCAGACAGTACGCTCCAGTTCAACTCAAGCTGAATGACATTTATGATTAAACACACTATTTGTGTCCGAAAATATAGTACTAACTCACTTGTTACGCGGAGCAGCGTCGGAGTTCATCCGCAACGGTTGGTTACAAGTACTTCTTCTATGTTCTCCGTTGGCATAAAGCAATCACTAATGAGCGCACACTGCCACCTACTGGAAATATTGGACTTTGTCATCACCTCCCACGACGTCTGATTTCTCAAGCATAAATTAATTTTTTCCTCTACGTTTGAGTTCTATCTTTTGTATAAGTACTACAACGCAAAAGATTTGCTTACTCCATTACCTTAGTTTATGTAATTATTTTACGTCAGCCAACACCGCATGTTCATTGAGACGAATACAGAAAGTGTAGTAGAGAAAAGCTCTTTATCAAGAAAAACTATTTAAAGTCAATTTATTTATTGCTCCTGACTTGTTATGTGGGATTAAAGGAAACTGTAGGTTCCTGGATGACAAGCTCGTCTGCGAAATTAAACTCCTAATATCTTAATGTTTATTCAATCAGTCATTTTAAACGGGGGTACATAAAGCACTATCTACTCATTTTGGCAAATCTAATTTAACGCCTATTTTTTTTTCAATGGTGTGACAGGAACAGTATACTTACTTTTCAAAATAACTGAAGTTGTTTTAAGCATAGGTTTTCACATGGGGTCAGGTATGGTTGTATTTTCCTAACCTTGTAAAATAAAACCATAATTTAGAAACTGCATTTCATCCATCCTCGGCTTGTCTCAGTGTGGTATTCAAATTAGTCTGGTGAAAAAACACCTTTGTGAATGATAAATATGCAAAGAACATAGAAATCAAGAATAGGGCAAATACTTTTTCAAAACACCGTAGCTCTCAGTTTGGCAGTTAGGTTTGCAATGTTCAACAGTACTTTATTGTGACGAAGGCAATGATTACTTCACATGTAAAATGATACAACACAGCAATACAGCACAAAGTTGATAGAAACAAAAATAAGACTTTTAAAGAATGCGGCTAGTGATCCGGAGACACCATCATTTTGGGCAGAAGAGTTCCTGGACTCTGGCAGAACCCAGGTGCTCCTCCTCCACAGCCTGTTGCACGAGGACATTGTGACGGGAAACCAGCGATGACAGCTCCAGCAATTCAGAAACCACCCTAAAATATTTGGGAAAAACAAAACATGTGAAGCCTTGGCAAATGTGATGATATTGTGTATATACCAGTCGTATATTCAGGCACCTTTTCAAAGTGATATTCTAGCCCTCTTTGGCCAATTTCAATTCAAAACAAATCTTGCTCGTCTGCATCTTTGTGTGCTCGTGTATTAATGCTAGTCTCTTCCTTGCCAAAGCCATGCTGCTTCAACAAGTGACTTGAGTTAATTTGTTGTACTAGCGGTGCACTTAAGCGCCATCCAAATCATTGCCCCTGCAAATGTTTTTGTTCCATCCCTGAAAAGTGCCATACTAATTGCTCTGAATACTACTTTTGTTGAGTGTTTTTATTAATGAGTGTTTTACGGGGATTGATTGGTAAAGCCTTCAGGTTGTCTTTTTGTGTGGTAAAAATTGGGATTAAAAAGTGACTTGTCCAAATGATTTCCCCTCAAAGTGACAATATGTAATATTTAGACGGTTTGTCATTAAAAAATGAAAACATGAAATGATTATAAATTTCAAAAACTTGCAAATACATGTGTTCTTAACGACCAACAGTATGCTTTAAATATAATCGTATGACTGGTTATCATTAAATCATATTACATGGGAGGTGGCATTCCTCCGGAGGTCGCCATGTTTGTTATAGCTCCGGACAGCTGGAGGAGGAGGCGTGAGTATTGCTGCATTTACCGTGACGCCGCTAAAGCTCCCACGGGTGCTTGCGAAAAATTACACACTTCCTTTAAAAATATTTAAAGTACCAGTGAGAACCCAGTGAACTAAACTCCAGTAAAACGAAATCCTGTGAGCGACAACTTCAGGGGTGTTTGGCTTGTGTACCCACCCAGATAACTGCTGAGTCATGTCTTTCGAGGCCCTCTTCATGCCTCTAAGGCACTCCAAGGCAACACGGTTGTCCTTGTCATCTCCCTCTGTGCATTCTTTCAGAAGTACCTCACTTTCCTTTAAGCAAGCCTCTGCTTTACCTGGCAAGATGTTGTGTTTTTTTATATTCATCGACATTTATACTTCTCTGGCCGAACGTAAAATACCCAAGAATTCGAGCCTGTCGTCATCAATGTGGAAGTTCTTGACGGGCAGTTCGTGTCGAGTGGTGTCCACAGCTGAAGCCAAATTCTTGTAGGACGCTATGAACGGTTCGGCAGTTTCGGACACAGAAGTCAAAGCAGAAATCTGATGGGAAAATGAAATTAAAGCTATTGCACAGTGACAACATAATGTTACACGCTTAAAATTTCAAAACTTGCAAACCATTTTGACATACTGTGTTTTACCTGTTTGTTTAAAACTCATTTTAAAGAAGGCCCATAGGTGACCCAGACCTGCCCAATATTTATTATTATTATTTTTATTTTTTTTTTATTATTCACTTTTATCACCACGGCACGCAAACAACTGCATTTCATTAGTTGAAATGAAAATGATACTCATTTTTTCAACAGGTTTGGACTTCCTGACCTGCAAATCCAGAATGTCATTGTCCAGCCTGCGCTTCTCCATGAAGAAGTAGCGGCGCTTCTTCTCCATCAGCTCGCTGTGTAACACCTCAGCTTCTTCCATCAGCTGAAGCAGCCTCGCCTCCACCTTGGGCTTCTCTTTGGCCATGTTGTCCGCAATCTAAAGCCGGACAACCATTCAATCATACCACAATTTCCCTAAAAAATACAAAGTCAAGTACGGCGGTCAGCCTGTCAGGCGCTCACCTTGGCAGAGAGAAAAGTCAGGAGTTGCGCTTGCATCTCAATCCATTTCTTGTCATCATCCTGGCTCTTCTCAGTCTCTTTAGAATTTTCTAGCACCGTTTTACCTTAAAAGTGACATGAACACCCTGACAGGACGATCTCATTTGTAAGTAAAAACAACAGGCTACTCAGTTTACCTCCAATGACCGAAATATCAAAATCAGGCAATAAGCAGTGTCCGTCAGAGAAAGTCGACTGCAGAAGCGTCTTTCGTAAAACCAAAGATGCATCTTGATGTGATGCCTTGGCTGAAAGTGGCACAATGCATACATTTTAAAAAGGCGTTGCAAGCAGGCCCATAAATCAGGGCATTGTTGTTTCTTTCCATTTTCAATCGACCCTCAAAAATTGAAAATGTGTCAGTAATAACCCAAAACTGTTTTCCTTGACCATACAAAACAAAGACATACCCAATTTAATGTATTTAGATTTTAAGATCAAAGAAAAATGGATAAAGGTAATAGGACTGAAGTTAATTTGATTTAGGACTTTGAATTTACATGTGTTTTTTCTTTGGAAATGTGTATAATATATATTGTATGTATTCAAAATAGACCAGAAAATAATATAATTAGGATACATTTACATTAGCAAATTGAAAATGGAACAGAAAAAAAAAAAACAGTTTTGCGGGTTCCATTTAATTGAAATCTGTTTCTTCCGATTACGTACATGCTAATAAAGATGGCGAGCCCATGGAACTTCGTGGAGGGGTGCATTTGGCACGACTGGGTTTCGGCGACAAGAACTTTTGTTGTAAACTCCCGGAATCATTGCTGTGGCAGTTACTCTGTGGAAGGATTCGTATTCAAGGGAATGCACTTTTTTTTTAAGAAATAGCAAGATTCTTCATAAATATAATGTATTACAATTCATTAGAAATCAGAAAAAAATGTCCCATGTTCTAAATATTCACATTGAATAGTTAAAAACTTCCAAATGCACTGTATTACCTTCGAAAGAGATGACCTCTCAACAGCTTGCATATATCGAGATGGGACAATGTTTCCATTTGCTAAATGAGGAGAAATGCAACGTTGTTATACCTTGACAGTAAAGTGCAGCAGTCAACTGCGTAGAAGTTTCATATGAAGTTAGCATGTGTGTGTGTGATTTTGTAATTGGAACTTGTTAAGTAAGTAAAGTGGCTAAATTTAAGTTATCATGAGGCAGTGCAAGATATATTCGAAGCATAGGCTACAAATGAATGTGTTAAAAATATTCATCATAATCATGATGCATGCATTTCACTGAACAGTACCTTGGGCAGTAGGTTGAAGAGGTTTCTTGGCCGTTGCACTCTTGTTAGGTTTATTAGCACCATTCCCACTTTTCAACCTGAAAACGGATCAACGATTAGCGATCTTGAAAGTCCAACCATGCAAAGCAAACTCGTCATTTTAATAAAGGAAACAAACGACTTGAAAGAGGAAGCGCATTTAAAAAAAAAATAAATACCCCTTTGCGTCTGCTGAGTTACTCTTGAGGGAATTCGCTGTTAGTGTTGTTCTTCTGGACGCCATATTGTTAGATTCATAGCCTCCCGCCCTGCCCATCATATTTTCTACGTCGATGGGAAACAACTAGGCAGCGTACTGGTTCCGTTACGCGTTTTTTAAAAACGGAAACTTTGGTTATGCCACGTGTGTCAGAATACTGTTCAAAAGCCAAAAAAACATTCACTTCTCTTGTCATTAGTTGTTTTTTTTAAATGTGCATTTGTTTTTGTTTTGTGTTATGTCTTGTGTTCTTAGTGAGTAATGTCTTGTCAGAACATATCCTCCATACTAACAGTGAAAAATTAAAAAACACCCATTTCCTATGCACATTCCAAAAGCATGTTTAGTTCTAAACTATAAAAGAGTGTCTTATTATTACACTTTTACATATGTTAACATTTTTGTCTTACAAATGCTCAACATTGCAGCATTCCACAAACCATCATGTAATTATTCTCAACAAATCAGTCAGATTAATCTTGTTAGATGGTCTGAGGTCCTAATTCAAGAAAACAGTTTGGTGACAGTGCATGTCAGACTGCACACATGGGAAAGTTATTGTTTTAGAGTTGGTTAGTTTTTTGTGTTTTTTTTTTTTTCCCCCATGGACTGTATTCCCTATACTT
This sequence comes from Hippichthys cyanospilos, assembly GCF_059441005.1. Classification (NCBI taxonomy): domain Eukaryota; kingdom Metazoa; phylum Chordata; class Actinopteri; order Syngnathiformes; family Syngnathidae; genus Hippichthys; species Hippichthys cyanospilos. Next base: position 16,664,052 of record NC_142378.1, on the reverse strand, counting down.
AGTCTTCACACCACGTGTGTTGATAACCAGTTCGCTAATTCTCAGGCCACATGTGCTGTATGGCTTCATGGGGAGAAAAGGAAACTGATAGAAATCTGAAAAGTATCAAATGTGTCATGCATCTGTCTTCAACTCGGGAGTGAATACAAGGTCAGATTTTCCTTATGTAAGGTACAGTTAAATTTAATTGGACTCTGATTGTTTTTATGTTAAACATATTCTGTCAGAGAGGCATGGTGGAAGACTGGTTAGCACATCTGCTTCATAGTTCAGAGGTCCCAGGTTCAATTCCATCTCGCCCCGACCTTCCTGTGTGGAGTTTGCATGTTCTCCCCTTGCCTACGTGGATCTTGTATGGGAACTCTGGTCTCCTTTCACATTCCAAAAACACGGATGGTAGGTATAGGGGACACTGTGATTGTGGAGAAAATATGACATCATACTTCAAGTACCGTATATGAAAAAAAATAGGAATTTCGGTGAGAAACGTGGTCATTTACAATGAATTTATTAGTCTTCATGCGGCGCAAGTAAAATGTAAATCAATTAAAACAGCAAGCTATAATTCACAAATCTTGGAATTTATTTACACAATTGTAGTAACAAAAGATCATTAAAGTTGGCTCAATTTATATAAAATATTTTATAACAATGCATACTAGGGATTGGTCACCTGCATTATCCCAGTACCAATAACATTCACAATTGTCTGCCATCAACCTCTTCTTCTGTTATTGATTGCATTTCTTTTTTTTTTTTAAAGCAAGCGGCTAAGTGAAATTTGCAATATATTTCTGTGGATTTGGCCTTGAGCTTTCAACTTTACAAGAAACATTACCCAAAAGGCAAATATTTTACTGGTACTTAAAATAAACCAAACATTGAATTATCAGCCAAAAACTAGGAAAAACGAGTGGCACTTCTCTACACATTGACACATTCAGAGTGAGCAAATGCATTCATGTGGTGAGCATACACACACAGACTCATTTTGTTTCTACCTTCCACAGGTATTTTTTAAAAAAAAGAAGACAAAATTAAGAAAAAAAGGGATGGGCTACATTTAGCCTCAACACAAAGGGACATGTCAATGTGAGGTGAACAACACCAGGCACAATGGCCGCCAGGCAGGGTACATTTGTTGCGTATTTTCTTTCCCTCTTAACATAGCGTTGCAGTGAAAGACATCAACAATTATAGCCCCATGTCAAAAAAAACCCTAATATTTTTGAAAAGAGCATTACTCCCAAGTAGGAAAAAGGATGTTCCAACTGCCATAGCGTGGGATTCAAACCCACTCCTTTGGGTTTCGCAACACCTCCAGCATTTCGGCCTCTCGAGTACCGGCGGCGGGCTCGTGCATGTACTCCCACCTGAGGAGGAAGTTCAATTCGGTTAAGTCGGTTGTCTGTGTCGGCGCTATGGTGCTGCTTACTTGGCGGTGAGGGGCAGCGACATGAGGATGCTCTCGATTCGAGATCCCGGCGTAGCCAAACCAAACTTCACACCTCTGTCATACACCAAGTTGAACTCCACGTACCTGAAGCAAAACTTCACAGTTAAAACATTTTGATGGAATCAAAATTTTCTGTGCCACAACCGTAGGGCTATCAGTTAACAATACAGTGATCCCTCGTTTTTTGCAGTAAATTGGGAGCGGAAAAATTGGCACTTATAGTTCCCTCGTCTGTCTGGCATGAAGGAAACCGTCACCGTAACCGTTGCGAGGGATCACTGTATTAACTTACTTGGGAAATTGAGAATAGTTGCAATCATTAAAATCCAACCTTTCATGCTAATAGTTTAAAACTGAAAGTATATTTTAAAAACTAATTTAAATATAACTGAGGCACAGTTTTTAGATTTGTGACTCCAATACCTATAAAGACTAAGGATCCAAAGCAGTAGTTCTCCACTGGGTGTGTGTGTGTACCCCTGGTGGTACATGAAGGGACTACAGGGTGTATGTAATTTTTCTTTTCAAATTGAAAATGTTGTGTGCCTTTTTAAGGTTTACAAAGATACACGTTTTTCATTAGTGACAAAACGGACGACCCTTTCTGTCCCGTCACGTTTTCACAGTAAGTTGAATTCTTGTGACAGGCCTACTCACTGGGCGGATTCATCGCAAACTGCAGCGGCACACTCACCTTCCTCGTCGCACCTGTTGCCAGTCCTTCTCCTCGGCAGTGAAAGGATCGTGAAGGTGTTTGTTGACTATTGGCAGATAGCAAGGCACCACGGTGCGGGCGCAGCTCTTGACGAAGCCAAAAGCCTCCTCCTGAGTGGGGCCATCGAGATCATCAAAGAATATCCCCCCGATGCCCCGAGTCTCTCCTCGATGGCGGACATAAAAGTATCTGTCACACCTGAGGGATTGCAAGATGACAGGATCGTCATCAGAAGATTGTCGTGTAAAGAGGGAAGAACTATGAAAATAATTCTTAAAGGGACACAAAACTTACAGTATTTACCCATTTTCAGCAATAAAAAAATTCACATTTTGTCTTTAATTACCGGTCATTTGATAACTTTGCTAATTTTCATTTCTGTCGCCATGGATCAAAATTGGACAGTCTTGTCTTTGCTCATGCAATATCTTTTCATGCAGCTCTTGTATTTCATGTCATAACTTAGAAGTACTCATAATAAAATGTGAATATATTGTCCTTAAATGGCTTGACCACGGCCACCCAATGAAGCGGATAAGATAGCCATGGTCGTAACGGTCTTCTCTTACGCTGTTGTCTTATCAGCATCATGCAGTATAGGAACACCCACTGCATCCCACATGATGACATCACACACTCAGGACACACATCTCTTTGTACCATTTCTTGAAGTCGGGGTAGTACTGCGGATGGTGCTTGTCACAGGCCTCCTTCAGCGTGTTGTGGAAGTGAAGTGCATCTTCTTTATTGACATAAATCGGAGTCAGATCTGTGCCGCCGCCAAACCACCACTGTTTGGAGCCTACAGCACTCACACGCACATGAGAGGGAGGAGACAAGGGTGATGATTCATTCATAAGTTGAATGGAGTCATGGATACGAAGACACGGCTGCTGATGTCAAGGAGGAGACAATGGTGTGCTTACCGTCTTCCTCCTCGATCTCAAAGTATCTGTAGTTAAAGTGTACTGTGGGGATGTGCGGGTTCTTGGGGTGGATGACCGAGCTCACCCCCATGGCACAAAATGGAAGCTTGCCTGAAACAAAAAAATCAAATATCATTATTTTGCTTTGTTACTTTGCGTTCTCCATGTCATGTCAGGCTTGTTCGAGTACTCTGACCTCATTTCGGTTTCATCTTAAAGCGGTCAACTTCGAGTTCCACTTGTTCCGCAACAGAAATGTGACTCTTAACAATTAACGACAACGGTGCTTACCGTCTTTCCCTTTGAGGACCTTGCCCCTGCTCCTCATCTGCTTGGCAGCCTCTTCAGTCAAATGTCCAAACACAACCGATACATTGACTCCAGCTTTCTCAAATACTTCGCTATCCTGCATCACGCAGCTGATCCCACCACCACCTAAAACACAACATCTACCTTCAACATTACATTTTATTATGACATGAAAACTACTACAGAAATGGCATGAACACTACCAGTTTGGTAGCATGCTTTAACTCCTTTCCATTTTTATTTTTTACTTCTTTTTTTTTTAATGGAGATTAATATGTAAGTCATCCACATTATGAAGAAACACTAATAGAATTATTTGGTTCAATTTTTTTTAATCAAAACCGGATATATTATAGGATTTCTATTGTTTTGGCCAAGCAAGCATTTCATCCCCACAAAAAAAAAAAAAAAAAAAACAGCTTGGACAAGTCTGTATTTTTAAAGTCAGCTTTATAAAATGGATCAGGCTTAACAATAAGGCATTACTTTCAGTTCACAGCTGTGCAATATCGAACGTTTTAATCATTGGCATCATTACGTTAATAGAAACCATTTTCATATGACTGTGTTTCCAAAAAATTCATTGGTACTATATGAATGGAAAAAGAAGTGACCATTTTTTTCGGAATTCATGCAAAAATCTTAGAATGAACCTGAAGTGCACCATAGTCTGAAAAGTCCCCTAGAATCCAAATATGCCTACATTTTAGAGAGTAACTTGCTGAATGCTTTTGGCCAGAGACCAGTGCCTCCTACCTTCTTTTCTTTCCCAGCGATCCACCTTGAACGCCCCGCCGTCTACCGCCTGCAAAGCTTTGCAGAATTCGGCTTGCGTCTCCATGATGAGCATCTCCATCCTGGTGCACATCTCGCCTTTCCTTCCCTGCAGCACGGCAATGTCAGTGACCGGAGGAGACATGAATCCTCGGCATCTCGCCAAGATGTCCCCCTCCTCTTGGTCCCTGTCCTCCTCGGCTGCTCGGGGTACCAGAGTCGCCATCTCGGCCCGCTGGATGTGGTTAAGGTTGGCCAGGAAGCCCGCGACTGCAGCGGCTGCGGTGACTGCAGCTGCTCCGCTCAGTGCCAGGGCACCGCGCCTGCTGCTTCGCCCGCCGACTGACGACCTGCCTGCGGTCCCTTGGGACATTAATCGTGCGCCAGTAGTCCTGGACGACCATGCTGTCAGTGGTAAGGAACTCAAGTGCGGCGAACGAGACGAATGACACCGTTTCGCTCCGGAAAGCCAATTAAAATTTGAAACAAAACATCGCCACGACGTTGCCTGGACTGTATTCTTAACTAATACCACAGTGGCCATTTTTCAAAGGCAATCACACGTTGTATTGTCTTCAATCGACTCTTTGGCAATACTGAACACCAACAAACTAGCAAGACATTATCAGAACTTGCGTATACCTGATAACAGACACCAAAGAGCATGTACTTCCGTGTTATGAGAGGAGCATTTTGGGAAACGTAGTTTTCTCAACCACCTACAGCTTAGCCCCGACCAATAGGCAAACTAAACGCCCCAGAAAGCCCTGCGAGTCAATAGGGGTTGCATTAAAGTTCTATTTCTTTTGCTTATTTGACACACGCCCACCTGTCTAGGATAGATAGATAGATAGATAGATAGATAGATAGATAGATAGATAGATAGATAGATAGATAGATAGATAGATAGATAGATAGATAGATAGATAGATAGATAGATAGATAGATAGATAGATAGATAGATAGATAGATAGATAGATAGATAGATAGATAGATAGATAGATAGATAGATAGATAGATAGATAGATAGATAGATAGATAGATAGATAGATAGATAGATAGATAGATAGATAGATAGATAGATAGATAGATAGATAGATAGATAGATAGATAGATAGATAGATAGATAGATAGATAGATAGATAGATAGATAGATAGATAGATAGATAGATAGATAGATAGATAGATAGATAGATAGATAGATAGATAGATAGATAGATAGATAGATAGATAGATAGATAGATAGATAGATAGATAGATAGATAGATAGATAGATAGATAGATAGATAGATAGATAGATAGATAGATAGATAGATAGATAGATAGATAGATAGATAGATAGATAGATAGATAGATAGATAGATAGATAGATAGATAGATAGATAGATAGATAGATAGATAGATAGATAGATAGACATTGGCAGAGAACTTCCAACAAAACCTTTCACTCAAGTGCTTACTTGTTTTATAACTTTGAATATTATGATTTGCAGTTGGAGTGGTTTAACTCGCAATAATTGTAATTTGGACACTAATTCTCAAAGCCTTAAATTACAATAGTAAGGATCTTTGCGGAGACCATGCGTGCGAGCGGGCGCGCCCGATGCGCGCATGCGCGAGAGTAAATGTTGTCAGTCTCTATGGCGACGGGACAGTTAATGCTTTTAGGGCTGCAGACAGCCAGAGATTATGTGCACAGGTGTCGCCCCGCAGACGGACAGGCTCAGTGTGTATGTGACACATTTAAACGTGGGAAAAGCAGCACGTTTGTCTGTTTTCAGTCTTTGGGAATTCTAACGCAACATCCAATGGTGAGTTGACACGTCAAAATTTGTTTACTTTTCATAGAATTCGCGTGAAATCTTTGTAGCGCCCAAGGGTGAACATTTATTTATGAACTCTGTTCTATAACAATTTCTCGAACAAGACAGCTGAATTGAGCAAGATTGCTCGAATACAAAGTCAACAATAGCAGACAACATGGACTTAACCATTAACAATAAGACAAGAAAAAGAAATATTTTAAAGTTGTTAAAGAAAAGACGAACAAAAGTACATACTAATAACTATGTAGATAAAAAAATACATAATACAAAATCTTATTCTAGATTACAGAGTTTTGCTTTTCTAAAATATGATTTAGTTTTCAATATAGAAGTCACAGTTTTTTTTATTATGATAATAATTTAGTTTTATACGGCACTTTTTTTTTTTTTTTAACCCAGCTACAGTTATGCACATTTGTTGTCACAGTAATGGCCAAACATTACAGGGCACATGTTCAGTCTAATGGGATTTAACTGAGCGTCAATGAAACTGAGCCTTCATTTGTAGAGGCAGCATTTCTGTTACAGGGCAGCTCACATTCTAAAAGCCAAACTTATAGGAATAACAAAACAAGGCTGTTAGTAATGGGGTAGTACACAAATGTCATTTCCATAAAACTGGTGAGGGATCAGTGTTGTCTGTGACTTGCCCAAAACCAGCTGGCCCAAGCCTTCCCGAAATCCTCAATAGAAAAAGCAATAGAGGAAACGGTTGACATATGATAGCAATAGTAACAGTGGCTGAAGAAAATATATCATTGTATATTAACATTATATACTTAATGGTAGATCATGAGTGAGGTGGTTTGCACAAAATCCCAGGAGGCGTATGAAGACGACTTTGAGAAGGATCTGGACTGGCTAATCAATGAAGAAAGTCGGAGCGAGGAGCAAGTAAGTGAAAACCAGCAGCTGACATACTGTACTACAGTAATGGCATCCTTTCACTGTGCTACAATATTCATGAACACACTTACACACACATTGCAACACTGGCATGCCAACGACAAACAGTGGAAGAGCTGGTTGTACAATTTGGACCTTGATTTTAAACTATTTGGAGGCAGGTTCATCCTTTGCTCCGTGGTCTAGAATAGAATAGAATAGAATGCATTTTTTTTTGTTGTGCAGCTGACATACCACAAAATTGTCCAGCGCAGTACTAAATTATTATAAATAAATATATTGAAAAAAATCCTGAATTACCAAATTATTAAGTAAATATAAAAAATAAAAGCCTGACATGAAAAAGTTGAATTAAAGTAACCTTGTTGTTGCTTGCGAGGAGGCTATCTGCATGCATCGGTAAAAAATTGGACTGCACAAAATTTACATGTTGGAGAGATTAACAATTGCACCCTTCCATCTGAAACCAGAGGGAAGCCATCTTGTTGTCAATTTTACTGAAAAGTTTTTATTTTATTTTATTTTTTTTCATCAGTGTGTATTTTCTGCTTTGGTACCCATATAGAGTCATAAGAGCATATATACAGTAAGACCTTTCAGAGTATGCAGTATGATCTCATTTTGATCAAACATGACTCATTGAGTTTAGATTTATGTTTTGCAAGTTTCTGACATGGGCAGTGCAGGCGGGGTGGTTTGCACGTTTGCCTCGTGGGGCAGAGGTCGCAGGTTCCAGTCTGGCTTCGGCCTTTCTGTGTGGAGTTTGCATGTTCTCCATATGCCTGCGTGTGTTTTCCCCGGTTATTCCAGTTTCCTCCCACTTTCCCCAAAACAGGCAATGCTCATTATATTGGACACTCCCATTTGCCCTTCGGTGTGTTTGGAGGTATGAATGGTTGTTTGTCTACAGTATGTGTGTCCTGTGATTGGCTGGCAACCAGGTATGGGTCTCCCCCGCCTTCAGCCTGAAGACAGTTGAGCTCGGCCCCACAGAAGATGGATGGACGGATGTTTCTGACACCTTGAGGGGTGGGCTGCAATCCAGAATGTTTGAGATGTTTTTGTCCTTCCCCTAACCTGATTCAAATAATCAGTATCATTCCTGCTGAAGAGCTCACTCATGATCTGATTATTTAAATCAGTCGCCCAATCCTGATAGGCAAATATTTCAGAAGCACTCCCAGATATGTACCTTGTAAAAAAAAAAAAAATTGTAGTGAAATCTACAAATAGCACTTTTCCCAGACGCACTGGCATATCCGTATATGCAACACATTGTGACATTTTCACAATAAGAACCGCAAATAACACTAAAAAGCCGGCTTAGTGAGTACTCTAACTATTTTTATCCGTGACGAGAGCGGCGCAGGCCGGAACACGTCTCTATTTGTTGGTCAGGGTGGAGCGACATAGTGGCCAGGGCCATCCCTTGTCAGTCTACTTGTTACTCTTTGGACACTCTATTGGCCAACTCCACACCTAGCAGGATTTATTTATTTTTTTTAATATCTGTGATTTCTGTGATTTAAATTTTTACATACATGCAGTATTCTTTTACCCCTTGACAGCTGTGATATGCATATTTACCTTTAATGTTCGGTAATACAATGCCAATATTTTATTTCATGAAACAGTGAGTGTGCATGCCACCCCTGAACACTCCTCACTGAGGTGTTGTGGCACCTGGGCAAAGATGCTGCCAATGGTGACCAATTCCGCAAGTTGCAAACTATAAAAAGGGGCATTTTGAATGTTGGACACTACAGTCTTTTCTGCCTTTTGAACCCAGGCTCTCTCGGATTCTGTTAAATCAAGGTTTCACTTGTACAACGAAAATATTCAGAAAAAAAAAACCTTGAATTGAGGCAATTGTCGGAGAGAACTCTTCCCACACCTGCGCTACATGTGTATTTCCACCACACAGGAACCTGACTACAAAGACATTGAAGCAGACATTGACAAAGAGCTGGCCAAGGATGAGAAGCAACTTAGAGCGAAAGAAAGAAGCGGCAATTCTGATTTGCAGGCTGAAGATGAAGACAGGTGGCCCTCACCGATGGAGCCACTTGAGGTCGACTCAGACAGAGACAGCCCCGTTAAGCCCTTTCATGCCACTCCGCCTCCTCTGGGAGCGGGTGAGCAGACGGATGAGGAGAAGAAGTACATCTTGGAGAAGATCCAACAAGCCAACAAGGAACTGCATGATCAGGAAGCTCCAGATTTGAGCCGGAGACGGCGACTTCAGTTTAAAGAGACGCTAGTAACCTTGGAGGTTCCTCCGTTGCAGTTGGAAAATGATACTAGGGAGGCAGACGACACAGAGATGGAGTTCTCAGAGAGGATGTCTGAGCTGAAATTGTCCCCTCGAGAGGAGCATCAAGGTGGGAAGAAAGATGAAAGTCAGAAGGAGGGGCGAGTCCTTGTGGAAAAAGATGGAAGGTTTGACCTGGTCAGCCTCAAAGAGGTGGAGCATCAAGGACTCCTCCCTCCAATCACACCGGAGCACTCCTGGAAGAGCCCCTCTTCTGTCCCCTCACCTTGTTCCCCTGCCGGAGCTTCTTCCGATCATCTCCGGGGACCCCGGCCTCCAGGAAGACCAAGTTCAGCCTGCCACAGCAACAGAGGCGGCCAGAGGAGAGAAACCAAGCGGCGGGTCCAGTCTGCCACCGGGACGCCCTCCCAGGCCACGTTCAAGCTCTCGCCTCAGCAGAAGGAATTGCTGCTCAAGGTCCGGGAGAGGAAAGAGAAGATGGCCAGAGAGGTAACCGCGCTCGTGAACCCCCTCTATTCACAGAGGACAGGGACCGAGTTTTGACCCTTTTGTATTAAAGTTAGCAAAAACTCACATTAAATTTTTATTGCTTTAAGTGCTATTACAGTGCAACTATTGATGTAAAGCGTTAGCCTGTAGCCACCATATGGAGCTCATATGATCTAATATTGTTAAGTGCAACACAAGGCCAAAAAAAAAAAACAAAAAACAAAACCAAAGTGAAATGCCACTGGCATTTGTCACACCACAACTGAGCAAGAGTTGATAGTATTATCTATGTATGTGTCAGGCAGAGCGGAGGAAGCTGGAGGAAGAGGAGCAGAAAAAGCAGGAGAACGATCTGGCTTTCAAGGCCTGGCTGCTGAGGAAGAGAGAGCAGCTGCAGCAGGAGAAGAGAATCAATCGAGCACAAGAGATGGAGAGGATGACTTCGCAGGTAGTCACCACAAGGGGGCGACCAAAGTTCTTCAACCTCAAAACAAATTTCTATGCAGTGCTGCTGTACTGTATATAGCAACCTATAAGAAGCCAATGAAATGCTTTGCTTGGACTTTGATCCATGTTTTATTTATTTATTTTTAAAATAAAACTAAAATCATCAAAACAAAGTCACAAAAGTGCATTTTACTGAAACAATGTCTCAATTTCGGTACAAATGTACTTAGCGTGGCACCCACCAAAATAGTCCTCACAAGTGCAGGAGGTCCCCACAAACAGTAGAGTAAAACCTGGAATTTGGTCTCCATTACGTAGCAAAAAACAAGAGCGCAAAAATTCGGTCATAACAAAACTCAACAAAAAACGGGGGCCAAATTAGATATTAATGAGAAAGTGAACTGGACAAAAGTTTGCAAAAGTACGTTTCTTGCTGCAGAAGGACTCCAGTGAGCCAGAGGAGGCCTTCCGATCGTGGCTGCAGAGAAAACAGGAGCAGCAGCAGCGAGAGAAGCAGCTCGTGCAGCTCAAGAGGTTGGAGGAGGACGGCGGTTATCTCCTACACAGTAGAGAGGAATGCGAACGTGCCTTCAAACTGTGAGATCAGCCATTTTTGAGTGTCTTTTTTTTTTATACACAACAATATTTTGACACGCATGCACTCTCTCAGGTGGCTGATGCGCAAGCGGACGGAGAAAAAAGCGGAGCAGCGGGCGGCTCGGGAGCGGTCGCGCAGGTTTGCCCTGGAGGAGCGGCGGGCGCGGCGAATGCGTGACCTGCTGTGCACAGCCAGCGACACCAGGACGTTCAGATTTACAGATCAGCTGACCTGTCACTTCTGAAACAGGACAATCCGCGTGCTTTACTTTCATTTTTTTTAGGTTTTAAACAGTATGTACATTCAGCACCGACGTACTTCCCGTTTTTACATTTTTTACAGTTTTATATTAAGGTTTTTCTTAAAAACATTCGCTTTAGAGATGTCAAGCCCACTTTAGCTCAGGGCGGCCCCTTTTTGGTTCCCAATATAACATTTTACCTTAAATTGCTGAATGAAAGTTTTTTTATGTTCATTTTTCCTGTTGTTCATAATTTATATATATATATATATATATATATAAACACATTATAAGACTACCTAAAAATAAATAAATTTTCAATAAATTAATACATTAAAAATAAAATGAACGAATGATTAAATCAGTTTGGAAAATACAATAAAATACTGTACAAATATACAGTGGATGAAAAATGCCCCAATCAAAAAATGTGGTTGTGCAACTTCTTTTCAAGGAGTCCAGTAAAGGGCAGGGAAAATGAAACAAGATAAAAGTGTACTGTAGTGTCTCATTTAGGACACTGGGTGGCACCCACCCACGTAATGGCATAAATGAAAACTTATGGTGTCACATCAGATATGGAGGTGCTGTGTGCTAACAAATGAGCTGCAAATAAATACTAAAAGAAAAACAAGATGGCGACCCCTGCCCATTAATCTCTTTGACGCGATCAAAGGAATTCACCTACGCTGAGCAGTACCATGACAAAGCTAGATGCTAATGTTAACATGAACGCTAGTGTAGTGTTCCACTTTTGTCTCTGAAGCGATCAGAAAGCTTTTTTGCGCAAGCGTGACAACTTTTATTTTCAAATCAAAAGCAAAATAATTGGAACATGAGGCTACCTAAACTGTGCTCCGGTGATTCCTTTTCAAAACATCTTTTGTCACATTTTATACAGATGTGTATTGTCATCAGTAACACAGTATCCCGACAGATGAGCCAGAAATGAGAGTGATGTTTCTCAATCTGAATAAAAACAATCACAAGCATTTCATGTAGCAAAATGTACAATATATATTTTGACACTTTAGCATTCATAGCATTTTTTTTGTACTTAAATTGCTGGGAGATTCTCAAGAAAGATGATGTGGTTTGTTTTAATTTGTTTAATCGATTAATTGAAGATGAACATTGAACCACTTCCTTTTTTATGAGTTTTGGTTTTGCTTTGCTGTTTTCTTATAGCACATTCACCACAGTGACCTTTCCATTGTATGTGTGTACTTCAGTTACATTTTAAACCTCGAGGTCAATACAGCAATGCCGTGTAACTTTAAAGTGCTGACATATGTTGACATTCTGTATTTACTGACGTAACAATGACTAACATGTGCATGTATAAAAATACAGACCAAATTACATCTGTTGAAATAAAATGTGGATGTATTCAAGCATAAAAATTCAAAACCAATTGAAATAATGACATCAACACGAACCGTCTATAATTTATTAGGGTCTGTAAAAATGTACATTTCTGTGCATTTCATCATTAAATATCAGTGAAAACAAGTGTCGAACCTCACCCATCCCAATTAAAGCTCTTTGAATCTCTGCAGAACAACAATAATAATATTTTCCCCATTGAATTTACAGTGCATGACTCTGTCTTATCACCTGTATAACAACAAAAAAAGAAATTATCAAGTTCCTTGAAACAGGAAAGATTGATCTTTTATGATAAAAAGCTTCCCATAATATAACGCAGACAGTTGTGACAGCAGCTGTCTATATATTCAAACATAAATAACAAAACAACATAAAACACACATTTTCCCCCAACTTGACAGACAGAAGTACCGAGTGCATGATTATTATAAATATATATAATGCTCAGAATGCATTTCTTCAAAATAGTGCGAGTTAAATGAGAAAACAGTGCACTTTCTATTTTGAGGACAACACTTACTGGCTTGGACATCACAAACACAAAACTACTGGATTTTGGACCTGTAAAGTATCTGTCAAGTATTACTGACCTCTAAGTAAGTTCCCATGTCAGGACGTATTCCACGTTGTGTTTTTCCTCATTAAAACCAGTATGTTGAACTCGAAAGCAACAACCCAGCCTCTTTATACCACAGGTGTCAAACTCAAGGCCCGGGGGTCAGATCCTGCGCGCCATCTTTTTTTGTGGCCCGCGAAATGCTAATTATGTCTATAAATTTCTGGCTAAAACACCAAATTTGTATGTTTTCTTTAACATTTGCACATTAAGTTGTGTTTTGTTAGCAGTACCCCTTTTCAACAGTTTTTAGCAGCCTCTGTTTTCAAAAAGTGTAAAATTTGACTTCACAGTCACAATGGCCCAAACTACAATGTGGCCCATGATAAAAATGAGTTTGACACCCATGACATAGAGCAAGAAAAATCTCCCCTTTGACACTTTCACAGATCAGTGAGCCACAGAACAAAAAAACAGCAAGAGCACGATTGAGCGTTGTTGTGGAGACACCCCCCACCTCCACAAAAAAAGAACACCCCCTCCCTACCCTGTACACAAACAATCCCGACGTCTTCAAAACCGCAATTGAAATTGTACAAAAATAGATCTGTTTCAAACTCAAAGACAAATTCCACAATAAATAAAGATCATTAAACAGTGGAGGTGGAGGCCACATCTACAGTTCATCTTTGGGGTTGATGTCAAGGCCCTGTGTCAGCACAGATGGTGAGTCCCAGTTCTGGATCACCTCATCCGCCTGCAGTCTCTCCTGCACAACCAAAACAAATGCGCAATCAGCGCCTGTCTCTGATTAGGAGGCGAATGTTGGAAAATTGCCTGTACATAGAAGATCAGGACTTGAAAAAAGAAGGGTGTACCATTTCCCTGAACAGCGGGTCCAGGGTGAACCACAGGGCCACAGCACACCTCCGCCCACCGGTGACGGCCTTGACGCCATGCGGGTTCTCCCCGCCGGAGGTGAACGCCACCATTCGGCCACACTTTGGCTTCACCATTGCCTGGAGAGGACGCAGAGTAAAAAAAATTTAAACAAATAATGAAATTTAACAAAATTACACACGGGTGTCCAATTCAAGGCCCGAGGTGCCAGAACTGGCCCACCACATCATGTTATGTGGCTCGCGAAACGCTAATTATGACTTCTAACTAAAACATCAATTTTGCAAGTTGTATTGAACTTTTTTTTAACTGGCCTATCACTTCAAGTCTAGCGAAATGTACAAAGATCATACTTTACTTGTAATCTCTTTGACTTTGAGTCATAATGGCCCTCCGATAGAAACCACAATGCCACAATGTGGCCCATGATAAAAAAAATGAGTTTGACGCTGCCAACCTTACAGATTTTATGCTTAAAATGTAATTATTATGAATAAATTACTAAAACAAACTTGTGATTATAAAATAATTCTTGGATTTTATATACACACACACATATATATATATATATATATATATATATATATATATATATATATATATATATATATATATATATATATATATATATACACACACACATATATATATATATATATACACACACAGTACATAGAAATACAATGTTCCCTTGGTGTATTGCATTTTTAGTGCAATATTTCTACAAAGATTTGAACTTTTGAGGGTGTTTAAACAGAGAAAAGAAAGACATGGTAATGCCTGCGTGATCAAAGTGTAAGTCCTTTAGATACATTTGACATTTCATAAACAGACAGTAAAAGTAATGATAAAAAAAAAAACAAACATAGCAAAAACATTTAACACAGGAAAGGACAAAATATGATAAACAAAGGAACAATACGTATTAGCAAAAAAATAAAATAAAATCACGAAAAAACCCATTCCAAATAAACAAAAAATTGTAACAACACGGACTTAATTATTGCAGGTACTTTGGGAACAAAACACCAACGATAAATGAGGGAACATTGAAATTAAAACAAGCCGTTAAATGTGAAATGTCAAATTTCAAATGTCTAGTCCTATATCTTCAACTATAAGTCATACAAGGTATACTTTTGGAAGTGCAAAAGAACTTACTGTGACTGTTTTGGCGTCCATCTTGGTAAAGATAAACTCGCCGCCTTCAAAGTCTCCATTGAGGTATAGTAGTGCACTGAATAAGATCGGTAGAAAAAACGTGAGTAAACATGTGGCAAGTCTTACTGGAATAAAGATGGACGAAAAATATGTTTTTATGCGTACAGATAATCTTAGTTATGTTCATAAATATAAAACCAGATATAAACATTGACATGATGAGTAAAATATAGAAGACTACCCACTTTTACTGATATTGTGTGATTTTGTTGCACTATTGTTAATTGAATTTGGCATTGTGATCTGGCGAAAGCAATAACCTGTAGTCCCTATATGTGTAAGCGGGGGCCTCCTTCCAGCATTCATTGGCCTCGGGGTCCAGCAGACAGTTATCAGCGTGGATGGGGTGGCTCAGGTCATTCCTTTGGTCCTGCTGACCTGTCAACACCCAACACAAATACACGTGTATAGCATTTCCATGTGTTTACCACGGTGGTTGGCAAAGGGAGAGGAACGCTACAAAAGGCAGGGAAAAAAAAAAAAAAAAAAAAAAAAAAAAAAAAAAAAATATATATATATATATATATATATATATATATATATATATATATATATATATATATATATATATATATATATATATATATATATATATATATATATATATATATATATATATCATCTTTTTAATAAAAAAGTAGCCTGTTAAAAAATATCTTTCAATTCTCTTTAGGTTTATATTACTTCTGTTGCACTTCAAATTCTAACTTTTCCCCCTTAAGAATTGTATGACCCCCCCTTGGGGGAGTTATTTTTGTATTTTAGCTATTGCAAACATCTATATTCAAATAATGCAGTGATATTTTACATCACTATGAACTTTACTTACATTTGAAACGTTAAAAGCTCTTTTCCTGTCAAAATATGATCATTTTATAATGACAGATTTATCTTGTGGGGGAACAGAAATACATTTATTTAATGTCCCCTAGGGTCAAAAAGCATCACACACGAGACTGACCTTCGATAGCCGTGCGACACACCAGGTGCGTGTAGGAAAAGTGCAGCGTGGAGTTGATCATGAAGTAGGACTTCACGACGTTTTTCACTCGCTCGCTGGTGTCGTAGAAGAGGCGGGCACTTTTCATGGGCACCCTGCCATCGAAGCCGTACTAAAGGAAGACACGGTTTCATGAGCAAACGAGCGATGGAAAAAGCTATGAAGTTAATATGGAAAATGATGAAATAAGTGTTTTAGTTGTTCTGTGACATTTGCATACTTGCAGAGCTTTGAGCACGGTGGCGCCTTCAAACTTCTCATTGGGAGTGTGAGGAGAGCGCCTGCCATTGTAGCCATCTCCAGCTAGCGTGACAGCCTAAGAGAGAGCAGATATTTTTGTGTTTTTGTGGGGACCTCTTGCACTTGTGGGGATCATTTTGATGAACCCCACAAGTTCAGACCTCTTTTTGACAGTCAAGACTTGCTGCTAGAGGACAGGTGTCCAACACAAGGCACGGGGGCCAGATCCGGCCCGCCGCATCAATTTCCATGGCCCGCGAAATGCTGATACGACTTCATGTTTCTGGTTGAAGTACCACATTTGCAAGTTGTCTTCAACTTTTAAAAATTAAGTTGGGAAAAAAAAAAAAACGCTTTTTGTTCCCGATCTCATGAACAATTTTTACCGGCCCCTGATTTCAAAACTAGGTAAGTGTGTGGAAAATACACAAATTTATTGCGGCCCTTTGACAGAAACTACTACAATGAGGCCCGTGATAAAAAATGAGTCTTACACCCGTGTTCTAGAGTATGGGTTTGAATTGGATTTTGGTTGAGGTTTTGTTGAGGTAATCTATTGTGATGGTTAAGGTTAGGGGCTAGGCCACATCTTATGTCAATGAGAAGTCTCCACTGTGATAGAAAACCCCTTCCGTGTGTGTGTTGGGTGGGGAGGGTGACAACGTCTAACCAAGTGTTGCTCATGGGATGACACGTACGCGTACGTAAATGACACATTTTCCCGGGAACAATATAGCCCCGCCCCTTAAGTCCTTACTTGTGCCAACTGTCGGAGCTCTGCGCATTCGTCCTCGTTTATAACTTGATCAAGCAACACTCGCTGAGACCCGTTCAGGTGGGCCGAGTTGTACACCAGCTGCACACTGTCGTAAAACAACGATCCACCTGCACACAACACAAGAGCGCTTTGGTCAAAAGCTTGTCGGAACACATTGGAAAAGACATGATGAGTTCAACGTCACCTTCTTTGACGAGTTGTGGTATAGCCACACTGACGCTCTTTTTTTCTGCAGTGGGAACATAATCCATCTCACCATCAGTACCAGAGGGAATCCTGCAAAAAAAAAAGCATATTTTGTTGACACGCGTCTATATTTGGAATGTTGATGGACAAATTCACACTTCATTAAGGCATACTATTATGACAATCAGTAGAACAAATGGATCACAAATTTTACATTTAAAAAAATAGACACTTTGTTGGATGTTGCGGTTAGAACTGCACTGCATCATTTTGAGATGTGAAATTTTTTTTTTGTCATGCACGTAGTGAAGTTTGCCAAAATATTACAAAAACATGTCAGTATTAACACATGAAACTTTATTACAAGAAATTTTTAATTTTGTAAGATTTATGTCAATATTAGAGATAAAGAAAATGGTTATCTTATGAATTCATGCTATTAAAAGTATAAAAAAAATACAAGAAAAAAATCTACTACAAGAAAGTTGTACTTTTTACTTTTGAACAATCTGTAGATGTTTTTTCTGGTAAAATTACAAGTGCATTCTTATGAAGAAACTTGTAATTTTAGAAGGAAAAAAACTTGACTATTATGTGAACAAATATTTGATCTGGCATTATACATAAAAAAGTTACAATTAAGCATAATTAAATAACGTAATGTTTAGGAGTTCTCTTTTTTTTTCTTTGGCAATGATATCTTACATACTGCATGATACAGTGCAGTTATACACCAATGAAAAGCAACTACAACAAAATAGGAATAAACTTTTACTAAATGAATCGTACAGTAATCTATTACAAATTCAAAGAATATTGACACATATTCCTATATTAGTGTTTATGAGATTGATCAAGTGTACCTAAAGTAGCGTTATCTATTAGGATGCGCACAAATACCTGTTGGTGTCATCTCTCCCACCCGAGCTGCTCCAGTAATTCTGCAATCACCAGTCAAGTGTTAATTATAAAGGATACATTGACGTTTGCAAAAGAAAAGCCTGTAAACATTATTACGACCAGCAGGTGTCGCCTTTCACTTGACAAAAAAAGTTTGCAGCACAATCCTGCTCCGCTGCTTTGAGTCAGTTCCAGTTAGGTGCATGACTGACAATAAACACTCAGCAGACGTCATTGCATACAGGAAAAAGAAAATAACCTGTCCACACTCTTGTGTTTGAAGGCAAACAAATACACCAAAAAAGAAATAAAGGGACTATTTGTAGTTTTCTTTGAGGTTTAAGTTTGAAGTTTGCGCACACCCAAACGTACCGCTTCAATGAAGTCCACGCCCATGGCCTGACTTCCAATCCAGAGAAGCTCCAGCTCTTGTTTGTGTCTTCTCAGGTACCGTGCAGCCTCCTGCCGATGTACACAACGGTGATTTCATTTCAGGGCAGGGACGCATTCCAGAGACACTTTTGCCTAGCAGCGACCAAGTTCTTCCAAGTTAAAATTCTAACGATAGCCCAAAAAAAGGGTATGCGTTTATTCCCCATTTTTGGAATTGTTGAAGTAACAATCTGATCACTCTTTAAATCTAATTAAGTTTTCCAAAAATTAAATGTAATGTATGTCATTTTTGATCAAGCTAGAAAACTGCCATCTAAATGACATCTAATATTTTGCTGAAACATTATATTTTAACAACAAAATTGCAGCAACGCTGCCTCTGGTTTGCTCCACACATTATGTACCGGTTTTCACAGATGACTATGGTGTTAACATCTAATATTATAGCATATGATTTTTGTGGAACATTTCTTGCCTTCTACCACTCAGTACATTACCAACAATGTACCCTACCATCATCATTGTTGCTAAATCAAATTTGAACTCAATGTTGATGTCAGGTAGGAGTTGGCTGACTTTTTTTTTCTGGCGAGGAAAGCTTTCAGCACCGCTGTCCTCTTGTTTTAATAGGAAGGGGAGAAGCTCGCTGTTAAATGTTAAAGTCAAAGTGCTGCTGACAAGCTAACTGCCTGAATACTCATTACCAAAATGTGTTATGCTTCGCTGTAAGAAATGTAAAGAATCAAATTACACTTAAACTGTACAGAATGGTTAAATTCATCTTGCTTGGCTGGCAGATCAGAACCCTTAAAACTTTGACCCAAGAATCGCATGTGGGAAGTTCAGCTTTTGGGTAGAACTTCATTTACCTCTCACAAATGTAATTGTTTAATTTTGCCTGAGTTTTTCCGCAACATTTAGAAATGCTTGGCCATATAAGGCCTACAGGCCCTAAGTCACCCCACAACCCCCAATGTAAGCACCCTAGAACCTTCACATGTGGCTGCAAAGCTCTCTTCTCATCTCCGTCTGCCACTGTTTCATTTCCACCTTCTGAGGGATTTCCACCTTCTAAGATAGAGGAATGTGGTGCTTCCAAGGAAGCTGATGTTGGCTTTTCATTCATGCGTATAGCATTGGAGTGGAGATTGACAGGTAGGGTATTTGCTTTTGCTTTTCACACACACACGCTGCACCAAGTGGGAAGCTGGGTGATTGTGAAATTCCCAAATAAGTAACATATTACTTAGTTTTGAGTTGACTACATGAAAACACACACACACACACGCATAAGTATCAGCAATTTTACGACATAAGTTCTCTCATGACTTAAGCTGATAAACTGAATAATTATCAAGAGCAAAAATATTGCGGTATTATGGTATTCATTCAGCTTTAAAACGAACTTTTTTTTATATTTGGGTAAATAAAAACAGCATGTAATTAAAAAACCAACAGAATATTGGTACAAAAGAAACATGTGGCATGTTAAGTTTCAATAAATAAACAAATAACTACACTTTTCTCCTTTTAACTTAATGCCACCAGAGCAAAATTTGAGCCCAGAAGCAACCAGGACACTGAAGTAGAAAACCAGATAGTCTTTTCTACACCAAAATCCGACATAACCACTAACAGTATTAAAACTAGCACTGAACCTCGAACACCGCGGTGGAAAACGTAAGCAAAACATTCTCAGATGTCGAACTAGACTTGGAAAACTGACTCGAAAACTTGACGGCAAAACAAGACTCGGAAACTAGCGTAGCAATGAAAACATCAAGGAACAAATCAGGCACATCACAGCACCCGGTATAACAACTGTGATAGATATATTACCACAGTAAGTGCATCAAAACTGTTTTTGTTTTATTGCCTACCTTATTATTTGCTCGATTATGGAATGTAGCCTGCTCGGGGAAGTGAACAGAATAAGCATTTCATTGTGTGGTATGACAATCTATATGACAATTAAACTCTTGAATCTAAACTAGTGTATCGAATGCCATTAGATTGCAAAGGTGACGTGCAGTGGCCCAGCACAATTAAAATTATTGCAAATTAAGTTAAGATTGATATTCCATCACTCATTTAATAACGGCACACCACATGTTTTATGCTAGTAACTTCCGAATGATCACTTTTGGATCCTGGAGGAGAACTTCATCAAATTGAAAAGCACGACCATGGCAACCAGCACGAAACAAGCGCAACCAGTAGCTTTTTCTTTGAAGCTATTTTAGAGCTTAATTTGAAAGAGGCCCTAAGTTTTGCCAGAGACATCTGCGTGTTTGCCTTTTTAACTTTTCCCCTGATGGTTAAGAGCCTGAATGGCAACATTATTTGAAAGGGAGGCCATTCAGGCCTTGAAAGTGACCTCCCTGAGACTGGAGAGAACATTTGCACTGCAAACCTTAAGGACTGGAAAGACTTTGAAAGATAGAAAAATACAAGCTTTACAGTATGAGATACACACGCACGCACACGCACACTAATGAGAAGCAGGAAAAGGAGGTTGCATTATTTGGACTTAAAGGGAGCATAGTTTGACTTGCCAAATGTCAAAGCAGCCCTTTAGGAAGTGACTAATCATCAATGATGAGTTACTGTAGTGTAAAAGGACCAACATGAATGTACTACAGTATATAATGCTACACAATTCTGGCCCCTATTTACTAAAAAGCCAGGGCACGGAAACAGCTGCTTCTCTGCTTAGAACAAGAAATACATTGTTCGACTGTAAATATATTGACATAGGAAACTGGCTGATTCTTCCAGCTGGAAGGTGGAACGATGGTACAAGTGAAAAACAAAATAAAAAAGAAAACTCTTGCCAGATGGTGCGTACCAATCTAGTCCAAGAAATACTACAAATGCACTCCGGACTCCTGTCATCTCCTTCTCAAATCCACACTTTTTCTTTGAGGGCTTGTTCCCACCTGTTAAATACCTTCTTTCGACTCCCACAGTCCAAAACAAACTGATATTTATTTCAAAACCTAAGGCGCTCGTCTGAGCCATTAATTCAATTGGAGAGGTTAGGGAAAGCACATGGCTGAGCGCTTTGATTTATATGCAGCTAAATTTGAAGAAAAGCAGGAAGAATACACTGGTGATGTGTAAATTTAGCTGTGTGGAAAATTCACTGAATGGCATCCTGTGCAATATATTGTCGAAGCCACTTTTTAACATCTTCTCATTATAGCTCGCTGGCACCTAGCAAATATGCTCGTATGATGGCAGTGTCCCACCAGATCCAACAGATGGCACTGTTTATTTTACAAAATAGTGCAATTTATAAATAATACAAAGGGGGTTGAGCAATTTCCTGAGAGTCTGTCTGTATCACTTCCTATTCCTCTGTCCTTGAGCAGCCCCAAGTCGGTCATTAAAAAAAAAAAAAAAAAAAAAAAAACAATTCTTAATTGTATTCTACATATCAACATGGAGTTGTATTGACCCAAATATTGGGTAGGTAATTTTTTGATCCATAATGGAGTTATTTTTAACCCAAATGATTTTGAGTGTGTTGTTTACTTCAAACCCTTGAGAAAATTGGTTTTATCGAAAACAATCCCCTAAAATTGGCTTTTACGATCCACAAAAGAAGAAAAGAAGAGTTTTTTACCAAACTACCCCAAAAACTAGGTCATATTGTGTGTTATTTTTTTTACCCAACCCTTGATTTAACGGTAAATAAATAACCCAAAATGTTGGGTCAGTACCTTTTCTACCCAATTTGGGTTATATTTGGCCCAGTTATTTTTAGAGTGTAAGAAGAAAACCATAGGAGCTTTCCCATTATGTTGGCTACCTAAGATTTTCGCAAAAATGTTCCCCCAAATTAATAACTGCTGAGTACAGTACAGTCAAATCCAGGGGTTGTGTCAATTGTAGTTGACAAATGGATTGCGAATATAGTATTGGTAGATAACATGAAAAAAACAACAACAACAAAAAACACAGGCTCAAACAATAAGGTTAAACATTAACTGCAGGTATACATATGTAACAAATTATTTGGGAAGGACCGATAGGAGGTAACCATCTGACGACAATGCAATTTTTACAGGGGAACGAGAAAAGAACATACTGGGAGCAACCAAGAAGAGATGTCAAAGACAGTGAAGTGGTGTCAGGTCATTTTGAGATTTTTTTCTGCAAAATTCTCAAACGTGAAACAGAATAAAACTGGGTATTACGCTGCAAAGGTTTGTTTGGCGTCTCTATCAATATGGGATTTCCCAGAGCTATGGAGTTGTTAAAAATTCATTGAAAAAAAATGCGATTTCGACTTCGGCTTTTCGTCACATTGTTTGTCTATGCACAGAAAATAAGCACAAGATTTGAACTTGGAAAAATGTTCCCATTGTACTGGCCCATACCCATATAGTACACTCATAATTTTACCAAATGCACTACTGTTAATATTGGGATTAAGATTTTTTTTTTTTTCTTTCCAGAGAATTCTCGATGTAGCAGAGCTAAGATGTTTACGTTGCTCTTCCTAAAGTCTCAGGAATGAAAACAATAACTCAGATACAGTACTTGGATCATGCTATGTTAAATAATCCATTGTAAAGACATTTTGCATTGTTCCGGGCACATGTTGTAGTTGCTAGGTGATACATTGGAGCCCCTATTCGATTAAGGACTAAGCTAATATTGCTAATGGAAACTAGCAGCTACTTGAGGTGCTGAGCTGTGCTCCCAATCCTGATACATTGCAGCGGAGCTACTTATAAATAGTATGTTGGTAAGTATTGAATTGAATTGTGTTGTTAGGTGTCCATCAAACAAAGACAAGAGAAATCTGACCTCTCGTGGGGCACCGCCATGTCCCAGGACCTCTGTGTAGTAGTCAACATTCTCTGTCATGAACTCGTCTCCCTCATGGAATAAAAGGTAGGTGAGTGCACACTGTAGCGCCTCTTCCACTCTATCCACTGCAGAGAGAGAAACAGGAAGAACATAAGGCGTTTTCACTATTCTGGAAAGATCCCTTTTGGATCCCCGATAGTATCCGTGTCCCAGAGGAGAGGGATGTGGGGAAAACCATCATGACTGCATCTGATTGACGTTTCCAAACCATCATCGTAATCACGCGAATGCTGTTTGAGAGGGAATCAAAGGGCACTTGACCAAAGAGTCAAGTCACGCTCACACTGACGCGCACCTTCTGCTCAACAGTGCGCGCACAATCGCATTCTTTCCAAGCTTGTAAAGGCGCAGGGTTAACCAGAGGCTTCCTGTCTGGGATGACACGGTGCATCTGCTGCGGTCCGCGGTGCCTTCTCGCCTGAGTAACAGACGGGAGATATGAGCTCAGTCGGTCAGAATAACCTCACAGTGGGATTCGCCAGATGAGAGGTTGTCGGGTGACGGCAGACGTTGAGCCACAGCGGGGTGTCAAAGTATCCACTCAGTTGTTGAGTGGCTTTATTACTTTGACTTTATTATTTGCAAAAAGTAACAATTTGGCCTTTGCCTGTACATTGTGTTTAGTTTAAGCTAAATAAGCTTGAAGTGGACCTCTGGGGATCTTAAATTGTGGTCTTGATAGGTAAGGGGAGCAATATTGAAAAGTAAAAATATCTCGTGTTCCGATTTTTGTGTTTCCTACAATATTGGTTCTACCCCAAATCACCCTGGTTAGTTGACAGGGCCGTTCCTTGCCCCGCTGATATGGGGTGATATTCCAGAGCATTGCTGTCATTGCTAAAATGGAGCACCCTGGCCAAAGTCAAGAAGAAACATGGATATTTATTTGAGTCACAAAGTGCCTCTGATTCCGAATCCGGAAATGAAAACGGCAAGATTTGTCGGACAGAAGAAGAAATGCCACCTTGCATTGGAGGGGCAGGGCAGGGCAGGGCGGAGATGGAGGCTGCTGCTGTGATCAGATTGCAAAGTACAATTTCTTAAGTTTACAAGTGTCGATATCCCCATAGCGTTGTATTTTTTACTATCTTTTAAAACACAGCAAGAGATTCGCACCTTTTGAAATCTTTCGCAAAATACGACGGGATACCATTTTTCCTGACGAACCATATGTATTTATCCTTCCATGCTCTGGAAGTACACGTTAAATACAGTAAGGTAATTAAAATGTTAGAAACAACCCTCCGGATATATTGCATTCAAAGGTAATGAGGGGAGTTGCTGTGTTCAATCTCATAAACACGCATCCAACCCATTTCAATCGATGCACATTTACGAGATTACCAAAAGGAAAAAAATCCACACCCATGCGGGCAATTAGACTATCATTTGTGTTAGACTTGTGCTCGGCATGAAAATGAGCCCTTGATAGTTGAGCAATAGTCATTAAGAATGTAATTATGATTTTGCTATTGTGAAAAAAGTTAAAAGGTTAGATTTAATCGGCTAATTAAAGAACCACTGTGTGACGCCTTGAAACTGTCTGCGAGAAAGAATGAATTACTTATGCAAACTTAAGCTCATGTTTTTGTTCATGTTTTTGTTCCCTTCGTGTCAATGTTTCGTCAGTGTGATTGTGTCCGCCTGTCCTCGTTAACCCGTTTTCCTTGTGTCTGCCAATCAGCTCCCTGCTCCTATTGTGTCATGCCCAGGTGTTCCTTTTTTAACTTAAAATTTTTGGTGTATTTAGTTCCCTGTCTCCTTTCAGTTCTTGTCGGGTCATTGTCAATGTGTTTTTGTTGATCTTGCTAACGGTTCCTCTTCGTCTTTGTTTCCTATGATTTACTCGAGTTTATAGTCTTTTGGTAAAAAGTTTGGTTCTGTTTTTTTGGATTGTTATTTTTTTATTGATCTTGCTAAATTTTTGTCATTTTTATTTTAAATAATTATGTAGAGCATTCTGTGCCTGTCTGCTTTCCTTCATTTGGATCCACAACTTCCACAATTCTACACGTCATGCCACGATGTAACAGATTCATTGAGTTAATTGTAGAGTAAAAAAATAGTTACCAAATAAATGAGAGAAAAAATAAAAGTTTTTATTGCTTGCCAAATTAGTTTCCCTTTAAATATCTGTCCTTCTGAGCGTCACAATCACTATATCAATTACAGTCAGCCCCCGGCTTACGAGCATCCTGATTTGCGAACAATTCGCCTTACGAGCGTGGATCAGTTAGGTTTTTGTCCTCCGCTTACGAGCAAACCTTTCGTCTTGCGAGCATTCCGACAAACCAGCCATTGAGTATGTAGAAATGTTCTCGCCCAACTGCGTCAACATATTCAGCAGTTGTGTCAACTACAATCATCATCAGATACTTATGGCGGTAACGTGAACGCTATTGGTCTTACAATCTCACACTGACTGTCTCACTCACGGTGTCTAAATATATTACCATTTAAGTGTAGTGTTTGTACAGCTAAAGGGAAAAACAGCTGACATGAAATTAAATGTGCCGATTGCAGGACAAAGAATTGTCATTGGTTTAAATGTGTGTTTTTTTCTTAATTAATTGTCAATACATTCCAACCGTTTAAAAAAAAAGTGCGAATAATTATCAGTCAGTCAAGGAGACGCCAATATGCTATTGGTCGATTAAGGTCACCCGGTCTCACTCACGGAGATGCTATTGGCCGGCGTCACACGTCAATCACAGAAATGCCGATATGCTATTGGCCGAACGCCTTTATCTAGCTTGATGGGACAGGATGGAAGGAAGTAGACAAAATGAGTGAAAAACGGAATGTTTTGAAGACTTTGCAAACTTTATCTGTTAGACATAGCTTCTAAAATTACTAGCAGCGGTAAAGGAAGAAATAAGAGGATGATGTTTTAGTATCTCCGTGATTTGCACCATGACTGAAAGAGTTACTGTAACACTGTAAGACCAATAGCCTATATGCGTTGCCGTATTAACTCAAGAGGTTAATCTCTGCACCCTGTAACGGCTGGTACTACAGTGCCATATAATGGTTGCTTGACAAAACTGCATGTCATGTTAGTCGGCGACCTCCCGACATGCTTTGGGACAGCGCCATTCTTGCAATTCTGTGAGTTGAAACCAACAGTGAACTGACTCTCGAACAAGCCATAATTGTGGTGCCTAGTAAATACAACACACACAATCTCCCCTCCGCCTCCACTCAGCTCAATTCACGTCGGGAAAAACAGCTGACATGTAATTAAGTGTGCCGATTGCAGGACAAAAAATCGTCACAGGTTTAAATGTGTTTTAATCAATAAGATGTCAATACATTCCAACCGTTTAAAAAAAAAGTGCGAATAATTATCAGTCAGTCAAGGAGACGCCAATATGCTATTGGTCGATTAAGGTCACCCGGTCTCACTCACGGAGATGCTATTGGCCGGCGTCACACGTCAATCACAGAAGTGCCGATATGCTATTGGCCGAACGCCTTTATCTAGCTTGATGGCACAGCTGGTTGGGATGGAAGGAAGTAGAGAAAACCCTGACTGAAAACGTTACTTTGACACTGTAAGACCAATAGCATATCTGATTTACCGTATTGACTTCGAGCATTCATTTCTGCTCATCTCTGCTTATCTCAGCACAAGTCACGTCTTTCCAAAGGTAAAAGTCATTTTTCCTTTGTATTTGTTATTTAATGCAACTGTACAGTAGATTATGTCACTTAATATTAATATATGTATACAGCGTGATGATTTTACCTAAGGCTTCTGCGCGCGTTGCACGCATTCACGAATTAACATGGGTCTGGATTGCCCGCTATACGAGCAATTCGAGATACGAGCGTAGCCGCTGAACGGATTAAGTTCGTAACCCGGGGGCCCACTGTATTTACATTATTTTTTCATTTATTACCATTTTTAAACATTACCATGAACTCAATAAACTGAATTTTAGTTTGTATTTCTAGAACATGTAAAACATTTTTTTTTAGTATGTCACAGTTTCTGTCATTTAGGGTGCAAGCTCATTCCTTCAGTGGGAGGATGAAACAAACTGTACTCGTGAAAGAATCTTTGGGTGTACCTAAAGTCAAGAAGGTCACTCTCATAAGTACACCGTTGTCAGGTGTGTCAACTTGGGTGTGTCACAAGTTCGGCAACCTCAACAAATTATTTCTAATCTACAGACAATCTGGAAGAACTCACTCTGAAAGTAGGCAAACTGGAGGTAGTCGTAGTGCAGCGGCAAGTAATTTTCCATGGGCGACAGGCGTCCCGGCCGGGTGGCGAGATCTCTGACACACTCGTGCTCACAGTGCAACACCTGAGTGAAGTGATCTAAAAAAAACCAAATGTTTTGAATTAGTTATGTGGTTGGAGGTTAACCGCTGTAAAACACGATGGCATATAATAAACACAATAAAAGAATGCAATTGGTCAAATGTGTATCAGTGGTTAAAAAAAAAAACAAAAGTCAACAGATGCTTGATACTATTGTGGCCGGAGCTTTCATCACAGTTGCAAGTGACACTGCCGGGTGGTCTGTGGTTAATTATGTTTTCCCTACAGCCATTAACACGGCTGAGATCATCTGTGTGATGTCAGAAAATGTCATAAAACACGCAAGTCCCAAATGATTAATTGCTTGTTTACATTTCACGATGAAAAACTGAGCTTGATGCTGCGATAAACATGGAGTCATCGCCTCCAATGAAATGCGCTAATTGGTGAGGAGACATCTGATATGTTTGAGGAGAGGGAGATGAAGATAAAACATGGAAAACAGATACTAGCATGGGAATGAGACAACTTGGATGAAGGCCGATTCGTCTGTCATGTTAATCCGAATGCATTAACACTGAGAATGTTAGTGAAGGTTATACCTGGCCACAACATGGTACATTTTCACAATATGTGATTTGTTAAAATGTTTGCTTTTAACAAGAGCATTAGTTGCTGAATTACAATATTTGTATCATACTGCACATACATTTTGTGGCAATTATCCTACTAGCCACAAGCCCACATTAAGTTGAAAAAACTCAAGCTATTAACGTTTGATCATGCACACCAGAGTACGTAAAGTCATGCCAGGTTCTAAAACGGCGGTTCTCAAAAAGGGATGCACGTTTGGGGTACGCGAGGTAGGAAAAAAAAAAAAGCAAACACATTTTTTATAACAATTATGACTTGTAAATATTTCAGAAACATGTAATTAAGTTCATGTTTTAAGTTGCATCTATTGTCAATCACAAAAACTTTTTTTTAACATTAAATTTGTGATTTATTTTTGAGAACCGAAGTATGATCCCAACTGAGCCCAGTTTTAGATGATAGTAATTTTATGTGCACAAATCTTTATTAATTAAGTTAGTCATATCTTTTTTGTTCTTTCTTTTTTATTTCCAGATTGCTTCAACACTTGTTGAAGCAATGGATGTTCCACAGTTTAACGAATCAGACAATGCTGCATACTACTCAGTTTCGGTCTTTTTTTCAACAAGAAATGATTTGTGCTTGTCAGGGGGAACTCGGTTTAGCAAAAATATTTAACAGGAGTATTTTACTGGAAAAAAATAACAACTAAATTAACAACAGCATCATCCACATCAAAAACCTGACTGAGAATATACTTGGATGTAGACAGGTTCTAAATAAGTACATTCACATTTTTTCTTATAATTAAGTAAGAAAATAATTATAATGATAATGAAATAGAAAATTATAAATAACTAATTATAATGCTTTCTATTCAAATAAAATAAAGCCAGCCATATTTGTTCACAAGCGATGCCTCAAGTATTAATCTACAAATCAGAAATAGGGCTGCACGATTATCGCCAAAACAATCACAATTATTTTGGTCAGTATTGAAATAGTGATAATTCATCACGACTATTAATCATGTTTGCTCAAACATGTCTATTTATTGTCCTCTTTTATTTATTGCAACACAGCTAACTTACTTGCTGGGGGGAAACCAATGAGAAAAATAGGCCTACTTAGAACCAAGCAAATTATTAACGTTGCAAATTTTAATCAATTAGCAGTTAAAATGTCATTTTAGGTCATTTCAAACCAAATTTATTCCAATTTTTTGCCAATAGGATTTTTCAAAATGGGTCTAAATTGACAGCTAGCACTGTATATATTAGGAATCAGATGAGAAACTCAATGCAGTTTCACACTGGTAAATAAAATACAGTAGGACGAGAAAAAGCAAAGGCCTTTGTCATGCAAACATGTGGGAAACATTGCCCCCTAGTGGTAGAATGACAAAGTGTTTGATTTGACTTGTAATAAAAAAACAAATGCTTGACTTTTTAAATGTTAATATCGCCGAGGATCATCTTAACTAATTGTGACTGCGATTAAAATTCGATTAATTGTGCAGCCCTAAAAATGAAACGAAAATAAAAATAAACATTGAATTGTCGGGTGTTACCAAACTTTTGAGTGGAACTGCAGATATAGCTTAAAAGCTTAAGATGTTCTTCAGATCATTATTTGCCTATTAATCTTCATTTCGCAAGATGGTCCACGGGGATAAAACCCACGTATCATCACACATCACGTCATTCCCTGTTAGCAATCAGGATAAAGACAAAATATTCTGAGCTCAATGCTTTTGTGCATCCCGGTCTTCATGGAAGTGACAAACTTTGTGGTTGTTGACCTTCATGAAGGAGATGGCAATTATATCGCTTCCTAAGGTCAAGACCTGAGAGGAAAACCAGTGCAGCAGCCCATTGCTGGTTTGAGTGTTGTGAAGGATCACTGAGATCAGCCCAGTGCAGCTGCAGCCCTAAGTTCTCCTCCCCCCTGCTATAGTCTGTTCAGTCTCCTGTTCAGTCTCAGGAGTACGTCCAAACTGTAAATAAATTGTGTTCAGAAACATGCAGTGGCTGTAGAGAAACTCACTTTCTGGGTCATACAGAAAATAAAAACATTATTTGTTTTCTTCTTAGTAATATTTACAGAGCAGCTTGCACTGCATCGCACTCCAATGTCCCACATAATAAACAGTGCAAGCAAAATTTGACTCCATGAGTGGAATTGAAAATAATCTTCTGATTGTAAGTTAAACAAAGCTCATCCAACACTAATTAGCCAGGTTTGGGCTTCACATTTTCAAAACAAGGAACGCTCGTCAGTGATTAAGCTGGCGCTACTGCACATAAGCCGCCACCTTTTTGCACTGATTGCTCTCAACACAAACAACAGCCAGTGACTTTTCTCTCTGATTATATTTTACAGCCAGTGTGTTTTGATAGCTCTCTAACTGCAGCTGTATTGTATGCAGGGAGCGAATGCTTTACCCTGTAAAGTATCTGCCTCCCCCATTCACCTGAATCACACTGAAGAGCTTCTCTTTTTTCTCCCCAGAAGTTACCTAATTAAAGCGATAACAATTCTTATTTCAATCATCGATGAATCTGTGATGTTTTGATTTCCATTCCTTTTCCAAAACACTGTTTTCAAATTGACAACTTTGTTTTTATGATTTGGTTACTGGTTTGGTTTGCAGTGGTCTGTATTGTAAGGAAATAGGCAAAAATGTTGATTGTTTTTCAAAATAAAAGCAGATGTTTTAATGCTGTTTTTTGATTCTTCACAATTATAAGTCTGGTTTCTTAGGTCTAAAGACATCTGAGAATATTAAGTTGTAAGCCTGAAACTCTTAACATTTGAACAATTTTAGGTCTCCAAATGATTTATCGATCACCGAAAATAATTATTGATTAATTGGGTAATCAATTAGTTTTTGATTAATCGTTGCCACCTGAGCCCTGAGCAACTGTGATGCCATTTTTAGTCAGTGCCAATGGCAAAATGGCCACATCCTAAGAAAGATAAAAATGGGTGGATTTTGTAGCTTAATGCGATTCTTGAATTCTCAAGCAAAAAGATTGCCATCGTGGAGTGAGTGTCTCGCATCGAAGAATTAAAAGCTACTTCGGCTAATTGCCCGTTCAGAGCCTCATGCTACGGACTCAAGGTCGATCACATTGTACATCAGCCTACTCCCAAAACAACCGCTATCTGGTGGTGCTCATTAAGTCAAAAGTTCATTGCCTTGTACTTGTTGAGGTGACGATAACGATGGATGGATGTATCTATCTATTTATCTAAGTTATTCACAAACACGATAACAACCATAGTTCTACATTTAGACAACTGGCATGCAAAGGACATATTTTAAAATATAAAAATTAACAATTGGAGCTTCTTAAGCATATATTTTCTAATTCAATATTATTTAATAGGAATATTATAAAAGTAGTTTTTGTTGCGCACATAGAGGATGGTGTGCAGTGCAGTGAGATCACATTACTGTCTTTCAGCCTTTGACTCAGCGCCAAATGACATCCAAAGCCAAGCCACTGCCAGGCAGATTTGATCACCTAGTGTGCACAAAGAGCGTTGTTTGGCCTCGTCTGAGCCTCTCCGGGCTCTTTCAGCACAACAGAGCCTAGCGCAGGCTCAGGGCCAAACAGAACTGTCACGATAGGTTGATTAAAAAAAAAAACCCTTAACACTCTCACCGCTTTCATGCTAGTTAGTCATCACTTTGGAAACTGCTGTTCAAGGGATGAACAAAACAAAATTACAACTAAATTGAACCTATTGAAAACCTAACAAACATATTCCTATTATTGGACCGGAAAAATAAAGCTCTATTTTCTTATGGCTCTGTCAGTAATTTTAAACTTTCAATAGGCACAAAAGACAAACTTCTTTTATATGAAAATCCCCATAACTTGCACATTAGATGAATGAGGTGATATTATTAAAAGCACCATCAGTATATTTTGGAAACCGAAAAAGTAAAAAAGTAGGCTACATTTTTCTTCAAATGAATAAATAAACAAATCGGTGGTAATTTATTCATATCTTGGGGGAATACGACTTTAACCTCAAAGGGTGTCATTTTTTTCACAGATTAAATACTGTCAATATCATCTACCTGACATAAGGCCTTTGGCTTTCGCCAACCATATACGGTCCAGTGCTTTGGTTTTCCTGTAGACCTGGGTTGGGGTCCTAACGCCTATATACAAGTCCTGTAGTTGTGCCATGCCTGGGACTTAATGCTAAAAACTTTTCAGTTGCGCTCAGCCTGAAAATATGCCATGAAATCTTCACTTGATCACAGCGCTGCCCTTTTATATCGATGGATTCGCTTAGCAATCGTATTTCTCACGTTTAAAAAGAGTTGCCTTTTGTCCGGACGTCACAAACTTTTGGCATCAAGTTTTTGTAAATGGCCGGGCTGATTTTGCGAGCTCTTCTGCCACAATAAAAACTGGTCTTGGCAGCAGCCTTGCTTTGCGATTTTGCTTTTCTGAAGAGAGCCTGTCGCGTTTTAAGACTTTGTTTCAATTCTTCCACCCTCTGTTGTTTTTGTTTCATGTTCACATTCTTGTATTTGTCTGTGTGGTTTGTTTCCTGATGCCATCTTAGATTATACTGTTTCATTACCGCCACACTTTCTCCTCAAAGAAGACACACAGGTTTTTCAGCAACCTCCGGGAACATGTAATCCGACTCCCACCTTGTTGGAAACCGCCGGTTTTCGGTCTACACCTTCCAATTTGCCATTTGATGGGTATGTGAAAGTTGACTTTAGTTGTTATGCTAGTTAATGACTTCTGACGAATAAGGAAATGAAGCCACGTCCCGCTATGGCGCATCATTGGTGCATATTGGGAAATGTAGTATTGGCGTGTGTAAAACACCTGCAAGCCACAGTAAACCTGCAGGCCTCAGGTTCTAATAATAAATCTCTATCATCCTGGGGGCTATAGAAAACCTTCTTGGGGGCCGGATCCAGCTCTCGGCCTGTGTATTTGACATATGTGATATTAGAGCTCGCATCCAGCTATCAATGCTGAACAGGATTTCATAAAGGAAAACACTCCTCTGGGACTCAAATGGTTCAGCAGATGAAGACCTCAGAATTGGAACTACAATCACAAAAAAAATATACTCCAAACTACAAATCAAAATCCGAATGAAAAAGGGCAAACATGAGCCGTTATTAATAAGATATTGTGGCCATGTCTCTCACCCAGCAGGCAAGTTGGAATGAATCTTTGATGCTTTGGACCTTGTTGTTTTGACTGATGATTTAGACAGTGTTGTGCAGTTTTGTGTTGGCATGTGAAGAGTGAAGACGTGTACTAGACCAGCAAGGTGTGTTTTTTTTTGTCTTGCCACAAAATAATAATAATAATAATAAGTTATTAATAAGAAGACGAA
Source organism: Hippichthys cyanospilos (assembly GCF_059441005.1). NCBI lineage: Eukaryota > Metazoa > Chordata > Actinopteri > Syngnathiformes > Syngnathidae > Hippichthys > Hippichthys cyanospilos. The sequence goes on along the minus strand of NC_142378.1, from coordinate 16,630,397 downwards.
TTAAAATCTTTCCTTCTTTGAGTGGCACACCCCATGTAATATAATTAGCAATTACTATTCCTGCAACAATATAAAAAAATGTTGACGTGGTAGAAGACATTTATGTGTTATTATTTGTTGTTATTAAAAATAAAACACTACGATACTTATTGTCCCTTTAACAACAAAGCAAAAATCACACAAGAGGAATTTATGTTGTGCTATGACTTTTTGGGAAACTGTTTCACTTTGGCTGGGACTGGTTCGGTCATTTTTTCCAGTAAAAGTAGATGATTGCAAGTGTCTTATTTTGATTAAATAAAAAGAATCTGTTTTCATGAAGGACTTTAGATATCCAAGAATGATTACTGTTGAGAGGCTAAAATCCGACAATTTGAACCATTTTAATTCAACCAATGGCTCTAAATTATTATTCTATTATTATAATAACCATTTGATGATCAATGAATTGTTGATTAATTAAGTAATTTGAAAAACCCTAGATTAAAAAGAAAGCCAACTACATGTGAATTACGTGAATTACACTTATTCCATTTTTACGTGACAGATGTCATTCAAAATAAAGTGGATTTATTTAACAGATTACATCTATCCAGTTTGTCTTATATGCGTGTTCATGTGTCGGCTGTTACCTGAAACAACTTCGTAGAGGCTGTAAGGGTAACGAAGATGATCGTGGGCCTCAAACTCGTGTGGGCCTTGACATAGGGCCCGGCACTCCACGTCGGCTTCATAGTACTCCACCAGAGCCTCCTCGAAAAGAACGCTGGACCCCACGTAGTCACCTTGTTCGTATAAGTTCATTGCCGCACTGAAGGCGCGCTGGAATGGAGCAAAAGATCCAAACTTTATACTGCACACATTCAAAAACACAGTGCGTTGTTCAAGCCAATGGAAAACTAATTCAGAAAAAATAAACGTCACAAGTCTTCTGGTATTCGCGACGGTAGGAGAATTCATTCGTGTGTTTCAAATAAACCGAGAGCCAATGTAGACAAAATTGGGCAGTACGTTTTAAATACAGTAATAACAAACTGTCAAATGTAATGGCTTATAAGGTATCTTTTAGAGTAAAAGCAATTGAAAGCATCAGCCAACCGAATGGCAATAAAAGACGGATTTCTGTGGTCAGATATGATCCGTGCCAGGTGGTAGTAACTCAGAGCAGCTTCATTCAGAGGTGGAACATATGAGACGAGACAAAAAGCAGGGAGTGGGGTAAGAGAGGGTGAAAGATTCTCGGTGGAGCAGCACCCGAAGACTTCCATGCTAATTTCATTGCGCAGAACCTAACCGCAAAAAGTGCGAAAGAAGTCATTGAAAGTCCATTAACATAAAGAGCCCTTCATACTCCCACTTTTTTTCCCCCGTATGTGAATAAAGCAGGGAAAAGAAAAACGTTGATAAGGAATCATGATGATAGCTGGTGAAGTGCTGGAGTATGAGAAAGTGCCCAAAATTTACAGACACAAACCAAATACATGTATTGATGTGATTTTTTTTCTCTCCACGATACTTTCAGAGCTCATTGCGTAAACTAGACTACTTGTGCAGTGCATTTGCACAGACACAATGAGACCCTTGAAACAAGTACTCAGGCTTTTGCGATAGAATGAAATCGATAAGGAAATGCTATGTTGTTATTTGAGTCATTCTCTTTCGCCAAACCAATAAAGAAAGAAAAGAAAGAACTTGGCCACTATATGTTGCCAAAGCCGTATTCTTATTGAGGTAGCAGTATTGGTCCATCTCTTATCGAGATATCTTCTCCCTTTACCTGGTGAGGCCGAGCTTCCCGATCAACAAAATGATCCTCCATGACCCCCTCTCGATTTTTGTACTGCTCCAGGTTCTGACTCATCTCCACATGTTCTGGATTGGCTTGAAAGTAGGTATGAGCTGCCGCTGCCGCTTTCTCAGGTTGTTTCAGCTAGAGGAAAACACAGACAAGAGTTGTGATTGTTTTGGTACCATCCCTGTCCAAAATAGCCCAGTTTTTTCCCCCCATCATTTTAATAAGGACCTACTGTACTTATTGTAGTTCTATAGCATTCCAAATGGGACTACCCCTAAATTTTTGTGGCAGTGCAAAACATCTGCTCCAGGCTGAGATATAATAAAAGACACCGGATCTGAACCCAACAGATTTATTTGAAGCTTAGAACTTGAGGCAATCATTTATCTCTTAAGAATTTAAACAATTTACATTTATCTAGTGCCAACCTTTATTTCTTTTTTGTTCATGGAGAACAGGTTTAGACCAATGACCATGACCAATAAATAAAATCAAGAGTACAGTTTGATTTGTCCTATGACACTCTTTCTTTTACTTGTTAATGGTAATTACGAACAAAAATAAAACGTTAGGTTTTACCATGTAACCCTAACCCTACACACACATAAAGTATTCATATACTGTATTCATATATACACATACAAATAAATATACACACGTATACATGTTGCATGCGCGTGCACATGTGTGCAACTGTATGTGTTTGTGAATAACTACAGACAGAAGCCGATACGATCGGCCACAAAAGCATTCACATGAGCGGTTAGGTTGAGACGCCTAACTCCATATGTTTCAATCCTTCAAGTTGATGACAGGTGCAAACCTAAAGCAGACTGCATATTTACTCATACTCTTGTCTGACAGCTAAGCTTGAATCCATATAAGAGGTGGTTTTAAAAATGCTTTGTTATTTCCTAATAGGTTACAGAAGAAAGACAGATCCAGGACGATTTTATGTGGGAATGAACCTCGGCTGGACATGCTCGGTTGGCCCTGAAAGGCTCAAGATTGAGATGGTGTCAGCTGCATTCCTGGCCAGGGTGCCTTGAGGGCGCTTTGAGGAGATGCAGTGTGGTTGACGTACCGTCAAAGGTTCACCAGTGCACTGCGAATAGATAAGATGACCTTCTCTAACTGATGGTTACAAAAAACAGCCTTTGCCATATGCTGCAAGTCTGTGTGTGCTCAACGTGATTCAACAACCTGACACCACTATCTACTCATCTGTTTACATGTTTTGTGCGGAGTCCTGGAGACAAAACATGGATTTTTTCCCTGAATGTGGTGAAGATACAAGTGAGGCGGATACTTGCCTCCTCTTTCTTCTTAAATCACACATTTCCTGAGCTCCTCAAAGACCACCTGGCTCGAGGCTTTGGGGCTAGCTTGGCAAGCGAAGTCAAATAGTCTAGTACACAAACCTAGTCCAAACACAGCTGTGGGCCTGTCATATGTTTTGTCCCAAGCCAACACCCCCGGATGAATCTTCAACATTATGCATGATGGTCAAAGCTGAACATACTGTCACGCAGCATAGGAGAGACAATTCTATGGATGTCCTGGTCACATCATACAGTATTTTTGAGTCAGAGTCACCTGATTCTGAAGATCTGCAATACCGAGTCCGCATTTGATAACTTGGCATTTAATTGAGGACAGAAAAAAACACATATTTCTTTTTTTTTTTAAAGAAAACTATGCAAACATGACTGTATGTGCACTGTATGGGGCTAGCCATACTGGGGTTTAACCAAGTAGTCTGAAACTGTGGTTCTCAAATGGGGGTGCATGTAGCCTGGAGTACGTAAGCTACGTAAAGGTAATATTAGCAAATATAATCTAATACTTTTCAATGCAATGGCAGGAACAGGGTGCTTCTTTTTAAATTAAGAACAAATTAATTCAAACGTGAAGCAATTGGTTTTATAGTGACTCCTTTGCAGAATGTTGCATGCTACTAGTTTTGCAATGATGTACATTGTCGTTAAGTGATGCAATTTTTCTGAGGATGAGACATAAATAAAACAGATGACCTATCTTATGGAGTTGCTGAATGAAATATATTTAGAGGTACCACATCGAACACACATGGCACAACACTCCGTTATAGTACTTGCTCTTTTTTTTTCAAGAAAAAAAATGCACATTAAATGCTCAATTTACAGACACAGTAAGTATTCCCTTTCCACATTAAAGTATTCTCCTACTGCAACCTACCAATGTTACATAACACTAGTTTTATGCTAGCTTCTCATAAAAACTACAGCTGTTTCCAGCTGAGTTGTAATGTTGCATGTAGTATAAAACGTGCGTATTTTTTTTTTTTTTTGCCAATATCTGTGTAAGAATCACCAAATACAATATCCAAGCCTCATAGGATATATTTTGGAAGATCTTATTTTGGAATGCATGGTATTTCAAAGCACTTGCAATATGTTATGACAGCAATTGTGGTGGCTTATGGTGCTACACAGGAGATTTGGTTGTGCTATTTGTCTGTGCTTACAGGCTGTGCTCCATCAAACAGTCCATTCCCTAAGGAATCCCACAATGCTAAAAGAACACCTCACAAAGGAATCTTGATAAAACTACAAAACCCTTCAAATCGGAAAACCATTTCATGGAACTAAAGCTGAAACTGAAATTTCAACATCAAACATGGTACTACCACCGCCAAGTATTGAAAACAAGTCTTTCAACGCATTTCATACCATGTGGGTACATTTCTCTTTTACCTACATTTGAAAGGAGCACCTAGTGGTGAAAGACTTCCCTTCAGTAATTTAGTCCACAGAAGCGCTGGACCGCCCTGCAGCAATGAGAAAGCATCTGTTGATGTGGGCAAAAATGTCTTGCCAAACCTCAGTGTGATTCAGTGCTATACAAATATATCTGGACTGACGCCATGGACCTGATGATCACATTTGAACAAATAACATGCTTGAAAAGTATGTTAAAAAAAAAAAAAAATCTTAATGGATTCAAAACTTGTCATGTTTTAATCTGCTGCCATAAATCAGGATCAGGTGACATAATTAAACCACATCACATTTCATCCTGAACAGTATCTCTGGCAATCTGGGACAGGTTGAAACACATTAGCATACTCCAGGCACAATATTTGTCTGTTCGTTGCGCTTGACTCCGAGAAGTCAGTACTTATAAGCCTGCAGTTGGCTCATTTCTTTAACAACTCATGATGACTACAACTTACATGTATTCTTTTATTAATGATTCCAGTACCTCACCCATGATTGGAATCAACTGCTACCAGAGGGTGTGGCTTGCCGGGACAACCATGGGCATTTTTCTCTTTAGTCATTGTCAAACTAGTTCAGACATTACCTGCACTAAATGATCATTTCAATTACATTCTGTGTCCACTAGGGATAGACCAACCATCGGCTGAGACAACTATTGGCGCCGATTTTGCCATTCTGACGAAAATCTGAATCAACTTTTAATAATGATTTTTCATCAATCACTTTAAAATGATTTACTTTGGACAATTGTCTCTTCAAAGTTAATATTTAAAATAATCAGTTAACGATAAGAAATTATTAACTCTGCACTTTGTGTTTTGTTTGAAATTAAAAAAACGTATCATTCTAGCTTTAATGTCTACTGTGTCATATGCTGCCTCACATGCAGATGTCATGGCATCAATTCCCACTTAATGCTCCTCACAATTAGCCTGTAACTACTTCAAGTGGCAACCAGTCCTAGGAGGAGTCAGCAGGAATAGACTTCCGTTCCTGCCGTGATCCTGAACAGGATAAGATGTATAGAAATCAGATTAGATTTTAATATGGAGCCTGTGCTGAGGGAACAACTTTTTCTAATGGTCGATCAAACAGATACGGATGTCACCGACATAACTTCCAAAGATTAGATTTAATTAAACGTCTACAAAGTTCTAGACAGAGTATTGCCTGGGGCCTACAATATCCCATAGACTCATTGCATGCAATACTGCAGAAAACATCTGTAACCGTGAGCACAATATGCTCATGACGCTTTATAAGACCAGAGAGGGGGTTGATTTAGCACTTCAGGAATGTTCTACGAGAATGTTCACATTACAGCAAACCTACTTATTAGTGCAGATGTAGACGCCGGTATTTGCGTACATTATTAGACACAAGCATTTCGGGATTAAAAATGATGTTTAGGCCATGACTTCAGTGGAAAAACAAAACATTTACTGAGAGCTAAGCACATAACATGTGCTGCCAAGTAGCAGCATCCTGTTGTGAGCAAATTCTACACCAATTCACAAACTGACAAAATCCGAAGCTCGAGCATTCGGCAGCGTGATACAAAATATAATTGTAGCTCCTCTAGTTGTAATAAGAAGGGATGAATATTTACTCTTCTATTAGTGATTTACTGTGGCTATACAAATATTTGGATGCTGAGAGGACCACTTGGAGGGGAATTTGTCAACAGGTACTTAACTTCAAAATAGGCATTTAAACAACATAACACCAGTCTAAGGCTGAGAAATCAACCAGACATTCCAGCTTTTTATAGACAACCGGTGGCGAAATTTATGGTAAGAGCTCAAGTCGGAGTTTAAATGCTTTAACTGATAATTGTGAGTATGAAGGCCCTGGGCTTATTCCTATTGTTTAGTGTTAGTTTTCTTTTATTAACTACTTTTTTGATGTGCATCTCCTTCCACATAATTCATTCGATTGACATCATTACAAGTGTTATATTTAAAAAAAATTACAGCATGGGGGCTTTAGATTTTTTTTTTTTAATTGATAGGTTTCACAAAAATGTTGGTTTTGATTGTTGTTATATTATTTACTTTACATGTTAAAGGGCGCCATGGTCAACGTTGGACTAGCTATTAAAAATGTTTTATTTCCTCTACGGAACAGGGTTTCAGAAAGAAAAGTCGCAGCACATATAACACAATAACAGTGTTGTGAATAATGGCATTGACAAAAATAAAAACAACAGAAAAAACACTTTACAAAAACAATTTTTAAAGCATGCTTGTAAAAATTCTCATCTATTTAGGTCATTTAATTCTCAAGGCAGCAAATCGATTGGAACTGGAAATTTCCATTTGTCTTAGAAAACGTCTCACCTCTCAAGGCTTGATTCTGACTGCACTAGAGTACCTAACTTGAAGCTCCAAGTTGTGGGCGTGCCAAACCACGAATGCCATGATTCTGACATGCAAAATGACAGTCGTTAAAATAACTTGCAGAGAAGCCGCTGTCTGTCAACACCTCGCTTGGTGGAAATGCAATTATAATTCTTTTGAAAAATTGTTTTAGTAATTTCACACATTTCAAAAATTTGACGAATTCCATTGCTAGAAAACATATTTTTAGTTGTAAAAGGCTTGACATGAATTTTCATCTCCTTTTCTCTGAGCTCTAACAATTTTAGCCTATTCTGGGTAAAATTTGGCTGGTGTTGTTATTTCTCAAAACAAAGTATTAAATAACTGTTTTGGTCACAAAGAGTTACAAGGCGCACTTAAATGAAACTTAATATTACCGTTTAGAATAGACTCTTTATATGCTTTCTTTTCTACTACTGAAGTCTCACTTTAACAGGCTGAAGCAAATCTGTTTCAAAAACATGAATAGACCTGAAAATGTTTGACATAAATTATTAGTTCATGTTTCATGCACCCCCATTTAATATGTTACAGGAGAGTACAGTAGCAGCTATGCTTGGCACCAATTCTTGGCAGCAGAATGTGGCATGAAGGTCAGACTAAAGCAACATTTTTCTAAATGGCTGTTGAATACTTCACTGTCTTCTGTTTCAGATGCACACAATGACCGCTTGGGCGATACATAGAAAAATGCTTGATGAATGGAGAATTGGATAGCTTCTACATTTTGAAACTGGTGCACCCTAAAATATGACAACTTTATGTTAAGATGATGCATTTTTACAAGCTCCATGTGTGTTAAAAAAAAAAAAAAACATAACAGAAACAATATTTTATTTCTAAGATACAATACCTCAGCAGAACTGCTTTAGCATGCTTTCCGTCCTAACACGTCCTTGTTATTTACTCAAGGTAAAGCTACGCTAATCTCTGGCTAAACACGTCAGTGAAGGTTCTGCGTTTCCTCGACTGCTACATCAAACACAAATTGAACGTATGATAAGTTATGTCTTCCATGCACGTGAGAAAACAAGTTAAACGTACATGGGGTGGAAAAATAAAACCCTCCGAAATGCTGTTGGTGATGTCATTGGTGAAAGCTGCCTGCCCACGTGTCCTCCCTTCCATCATGCCGCTGTTTCCTCTAATCTGTCCATTACCGCTGACAGCCCTGCACAGTGGCCTCTTTCTGTATGTCTTGTCCCCACCCTGGACCACAGTGTTCCTCCTATAAGGTCATGCCTGAGGAATTTCGGGAAAAGGCTTCACCGCTGTCGCCACTAGAAAGCCTCTTTCATGAGCTTGGAAAGACACACGAAGCATGACGAGCCCACGCGTCTTCCATCAGTGGCTTCAATCATTTATCTTTTCTTTGAATGCCTGGCTGTAAGCTGTCCAATGAATAATGTGTTAGAAAACATATTCAAGAAAATGAAAAGTATAGCACTTCTGGCTTTCATTAAGGACAAAAGATACCGATGCACACTCTATATAATAGACAAAGGTATTGAGACTCTTTTTACTGGTGAATTTACACCACAGCAGAGTGACGTTATGAATGAATCATGGTGGTCAATCTTTAGCATTGCATGAATTTACAATCTGCCTAATAGTGTAAATTAAGTGACTTGCAACTGTAAATTATTAATTTACCATGGGAGATGTCAAATTGCCTATTTTCGTCATTACCAACCAAACTGAATGATACATATTGGATATTTTCTGTACTGTTTACTTGAAATATTGTATTGCTTTTGAAGGGATACCTTTTACTAAGCTGATTTGATTAATCAACAAAATAATTGGCAAATTAATTGAATATTAAAAGCATTGTTGGTTGCGGCCCTATTTCTATTTTTGACAGTATGTTAGATTTCTGCTCCAGTCAACGGGGCAAGGTCCATACATCCAGTCTTAGACGTGTTTGGTGAAAAATAACTTGAAAACCCTGACCTCGACCACATTAAACAATTTCAAGATGTTTGTGGACAACGTGTGGGCCAGGACCTCTGACAAATGTTATTCGGGATGAATAGACAAAGGATCTCGCAGGCTCAGTCCTTTCCAAGAACATTTGAAGCTGTCATCTGCAAAGGTGTGTCAATACTTTTGTCCTTGATTCCAAGTATTAGCTCACAACCATCATTAGCCAATCTGCATCAAGGAGATTGCTTCACCATCCGTAGCCATGTCTGTCCTGTAGCTGACATCATTCGGTGCAAGGGGAGACGGCCACTTCCTTTTCATCCGCAGTGACAGCTCATTTAAGGAGTGACGGAGTTCACACTGGGGAGAAAATGTTACTCTTTCCCAAAGCAAACTGACACCAAATCTGCTACCGTATACCCAGCCAAGCATCACTTTTTAGCATGTCTGATTGAGCTTCCTGCACAGGTTGAGGGCCTTAAAGGGCAGCTTTGTGTTGGAAACCTCAAAAAGGTGTGTGAATGTTTAAAGTAATGCAGACAGGGCGGAAAATAGGCCATAATGTCTTCCATCCCCCTCACAACCCTCTCACATTCTCTTCTACAAAACAGTAACACACACTCTTTTCTTTTCTCCCAAGAAGTAAAAATAGGATCGGTTACCCTGGCGTCTTATTTTGATGCACGTATTTGCTGAGCCACAACTGTTTCCTTTCACCTAAAGGTGTCTTTTCCTGGACTGGAAATGAAAACACCGTGGCTCACACTTGTGTTTTGTCTTTCTTACGTTGCCTTAGATGAATGTTTGTCAAGGATGTATACAGAGTGCAAACCCACAAATATTTGCAAATAGGAACTTCAAGTGAGCTGAAAATAAAGAAAAGTTTGACATTTTCGCTAAATCATGTACATTTTTTTTCACCATTTGCTCAAACTTAATAAAAATGAATGGTCTTGTCAGTGGAAAGAAACTCTAAGGGTATATACCACGCTGTGTTCCCAACAACAAGGGACATAACAGGTAATTAAGGCACTTTTATTTTATTTCTCCAAAAAACACCAGGGATGATGAGGGGGTTTTCCAAACTAGTACCACTTAAGAGAAAACATTTACAAAGAAGGGGCTCTGAGGTCAAAGGTCTTTTATGAGTGTGAGCATACTAAGTCCCCTATTTAGCCACACCAGCATGATGGTGATAAATGCTAACTCTTAACTAGACAAATGCGCACAACAAGGAGCAAAAACGAGACACTCCAAATATGTGTGTGTGTGTCGGTCAATGTGCAGACAATGCCAGCATTCATACTGTCTCAGCTCTTACCCTCTGCGGCCCCCACTCATACAACACTTACGTCTGAGAAAATCAAAACGTATTTAATTGGTCTGGTTTGGTGCTGCGTCAAAAGACAAAAGTTCTACGATTTCTTAAAACAGACTCGTGTTCATTCTGGGAGGTAAATCTTTGACAAGAGATGTACACAAACATACTGTGTTGCACAACGTGATTATACAGTAGAACTATGAGGTCTAACACAAGCTGACCCGAATAACAGTAAATAATAATTTAACAATACATGACAGCTTAGGATCAGGTCCCACTCAGAGATGGTGTAAATGTGACAGCAAAAGGTTGTCTGTCCCTATGGGACCCTATTTTCGAGCCCAGCACACAGTTCACACAAAGCCCAGTCTAACTGCCCTACTGTGCGTTACTGCCGTTGTGGGAGTGAACAAAGCCAACTTGATTCCTGCCAAATGGAAGTGACTCCTCTTACCCTTAAATTCCGTACAGGAGAAATGTTCAGCCTACATGACGGAGGCATGATGGACTTGTTAGAGTCCATGGAGTGCAGAAAGGGTCCTCATGGGTACCAAATTGCAAAAAACGTGAAAAAGACTTGGAGGCTCCAACAAAAATCATGACACACCAGTCAGTTTTTGTACGACAAACAGTGCAAGCGCTGTTTACAAAAACAGAGCGCGCATCAGTTTGTTATGATTTCTTGCTGACGTGACAATAATGGGCTGAAATCTACTTCTTTCCTACTCCTTAATTCCGTATCATCCCATCTGGAAATCTCAACTTTTTATTTGTATTGCTTGCACGCTTCTGAGGCGGGATCATAATAATAGATGAAAAGTTTAAATTGCACAACTAAAAAACTAGTAAATGACAATTTTTCTGAAAATGATGACTTCTGTATTTCATTTCGAATGGCTTTTGAATGTGGAGGTTGCATTCTATGTAGAAAAGAACTGAGAAAATGCCAATAAGTGATTGAGTGAGTCAGCCTGCATGGCAGCTGGTCTCTTAAAATGATTTATTGTCGAGTTCTTGTGTCAGCAGATTTTGTTCATCTTAAGTCATGGGAAGTTGAAGGGTTTTGACTGCATATTTCCAGGTAAAATGTCAAAAGTGGTCCGATCATTGCTCTTTTGGGCAAAAACATTGACAGAGCAGCACTACCACATTATCAGCCCATCAATGGAACAGTTACTTAAGAAAAGAAGCCCTTATCGTTGCTAGTGGTATGCAGGCTGAGACTAAGCAACCAAGCATGGGGGATAAAGTGACATCCGGGGGGATATATAAGTCACAAGTAGCGAGAGCCAACTTAAGTGGCTTTAAAAATAAAATATATTTTAATGTGCCCAAACTCACCCATGGCCTCACCTCTTCATGCACAAAATCAGTGAAAAGGTTTTCAACTGACATATTTGCTTCATGATTTCATAAACACTCATGGTGTTGAGTTCTCTCCATTGAACCCCCATGACAGGGGTCTCAAACAGACACAGGAGATAAGCCCACCACCATAAATGAAAATTCGAGATAAGAAGGGCGGAAGACGCAACGAAGAAGGAACACAAAAAATATCTCAACAGTACTGCTATGTTCATCAATAGACCTCGTACACTGAGGCATAAAAACTCATTTTGGGCAGACCCAAGTCTCCCTGAGCATATTTGGGAATTTGGCAGTGCCGTGATGTGCATTCTGGCGGACCAAAGAAACAAAACACTTCTTACACTCTCTGATGAATTGATGGCAAAAAAATAGATGAATCTTTGATAAAAACCTCAAATAAGAATTTACTCATTACTTACAGCATTTTGTTTCATGTCTTCTTGTAATCCATTCATAATCTCTAGTAGAGCAACATAAAACATGCATGTTGCTTATATTTAATTGCTTTTTAATTCTCTCAGACTGTGTGGGATGATAAGGGTAGTCCACCACTAATTTGATTATTTTGCTTATTTTCTTTTAATATCAGCGAAAATCCATTGTTATTTTTAGACTGACCTCCAAATGCACTTGTGCAACGTTAAATAAAACATTGTCCAATCAATTCAGAAACCAATATTAGAGTAATCTTTGTAAAATCTGATAAATGTTTTGGGTCCTAGGTTTGAAAACTGGTGAAAGACTGAATCAAGTGCAACCACTAAGAGGTTTTTTGGCGTAGCTTGTTTGGATATGATGATTTAAAAAAAAATCCCAAACAACTAAGATTTATTGTAAGTGCATTTGAACAGTAAAACACTTCAGTCATGATCTTATTTAGAAGTTTCCTCTGCCAGACGTTTTCTCCCTCCGGGATGCTGTTTGGAGAACCACCCGTCTGGCAGCCATGTCAGGGGGATTGACATGTCACAGTGTTTCATCCAGCCTTTTAGACAAACCTTATGCAAGTTCAACTGTGTGGCCATAAAATAAAATGCTTTGTGGCTGGTATGAGAGTGGGCATAAATCTATAGAAACCAAAATGTGAGTTGGATTGTTTATTGCAACAATGAAGAGTGGTAGAAACATATAATAGTCGTGATTAACTTCCTTGGTCATATTTACATTGTCAAACGGAAATGATGACCTCAGTGAAGGCCACATAAACGCATGTTACATTTGTATGTCTCTTCCAGGACTTCCGACGAATAACCTTCTTCACAGGAGACATTTCGAAAGTAAAACAGAAACAAGAGGACTGGTGTCATGCCTCCTGTTCACCCCTTTTTTTTCTGTCCTGTTGTAGAGTTTGAATTTCCTCCCTTGACGAGGAGGCGAAGTCACCGGCCGCACACGTGACGCGTATCTGCCATCAGAGGGTTTCTAAGTGCGCCGGAGCCGAGGGATGACGCTTTCCACGGTTGATAGTTCCCATGATTCCTGCCGTCTGCCTCAGTATATTATTCCTGTTTTTTGTTTACTTTGTGTCCTCTGGTTTTTTCCCCATTGTGGATGTTTTAAGATGCTACTTTTCTTCAAGTGCGTCATCTTCCTGGACTCTGATCCTCTATGCTGCCCTAGTGTGCATTTAGTCTATAGATTACTTTTGAAATCTCTCTTTTGGTTGTACTTTGGTCGTTTTTGTTGTACTTTAAACATTTTAGTATTTTGTGAACTTTTTCACACACTGAGTGCACCCTTTGTTATTAAACTTCTATTTTTAAACTGCTTACGAGCATGTTCGTCTGCCACCATTCATTTGGCTCTGTGGTTAAGGCGTGACAACTGGTACAAAAATACAAAACTGATTTCCACAGGTGCACTACAAGAAAGAATTCAGTCATTTTTGTGAAAATCAGTAAAGCTGGCAGTCACTTTGTCATGTAACTGAATAACAAATGCTATTTATTTCAATACAAAACGTTAATTAGATGCAAATGAGTAATTTTCAATGCAAAATCTTTGCATATGCTAACAAATATCAAAAGGAAATACCTGGCGCAAACACATACAAGGCAGCACTAGGTAACATGCTGAAGATAAGAACTAACACTGGCTATCGTGTTATCCACAGTCACAAGTTGTTGGATCAACAAACAAGCCAATTTTGGGCATATTATCATAAATGACAACATTCTTAAAAAAGCAAGTACAACTTACAGGCACTCGTGGGCCAGATTTCACAGACAGAATGCGTGTATCACTGACAGTGACTGTTCTCAATTCAAACCACAACGTCCTTCCTCAAAACAAAATTATTAAATAGTCAACAGAGGTGGCACCAAAAAAAACAAAAAAAAAACAAAGCTAACACCAAGCAAAGCACAATTGAATGAACTGTTAAAGGATCAACTAAATCCGTTCCAAAGCATCATTATTTCATGTGCGACCATGCGGCCCGGTACCAGTTGATCCAGCGGTTGGGGACCTCTGATCTACTTAACATCTTCCATCAACCAGGAAGTAGACAGCCAAATAAAAACAGATGGATAAACAAACACAAATATGGCTTGGCCTGAGTTCTTCTGAGTGATACTATGATATTGTGTACATATAGACCTACTCATCAAAGGAGTTGCTAAAAATACCAATCTAATGTCTTTTTAAGATGAGTGCGCGGGACACTAAATATGAAACAAAATGTCCCTGTTAGAAAAATATCATTTTGGCAGCACTGAACGTGTGATGCAACATAAAACAACTTGAATTTCTTGAATGACTTTTGACTAGTATGTGGATTGCCTCCTGTCAGAACAGAACTGTGCGAGACTGTACTCTGCATGAACTGACAGAGCACTCACTCACATGATCTGAAGCCAAAAGCTTAATGAGAACATGAAACAATGCAACAGGGGAATGAGAGAAAACAAAAAATGACTGACTGGAGACGACACGACTGGAAATCTGGATTTTCCCGAGCATTCTAAAATGGAAAGTGAATCATAACGCAATTAGTGTTAAAAAGTAGATTAATTAGCACCTAATTTATTGAATTTATTGAGAAGACCTCACAAAACGAAATGTTTAAAAAAAACCTGTAACTAATGTTCTCCTAAAAAGGGGAAGGGGGGGAAGCCCATAAATCCAATGCATCCCAATGGGATGCAAATAATGTCTAAATAACATACTGTAGATCCTTCAAACAGATGTTTGAGACCATAAAGAAGTGAAACCCACAAGATTTTCTTCATATGTTAAAAAAAAACAAAAACGACTTTACTGTGTTCAGATGGGTGCTCTAAAAATCTAAATGATGTCAGAATTTTACAGACCAGCCAACAGGTACAGATTGGCTTTACCCTCATTGGAGGCCTCAAAAAGGTCTGAGTCTGATGTTTTTATGAACATGGCTCCAGTTGCTGCTGTCACATTACACAAATGTAGCATCCTTGACACACAGCATGCCAACAGGAATTCAAGTCATAAACACACACACATGCGCACAAACACACACTTGGGCTGCACGCTAAATGGCACGGCTGAACCCGGGTGAACGTTACAAACTCCAACTTAATCCTTGTTGAAATATGTTTAAGCATATGCTTGTTGAACAATTTTTCAGATTTGCCCAGTATTGATTTTAAAATAATTCTACACAGCATGTATACTTTTTTTTGTAAAATTCTAACAGAAAAAAGCTTTTTGGACATGTAAATGTGTATTTGTGTGATTGTGGTTAGGTGTTATATGGGTCAAGGTAGGTGTCAGGCAGGTGACCCTTTCGTGAGATTTCTCAGCACCCAGCATGCCGAACATTCTCCAGACATCTCTCAGATTAGGCAACAATATTGTCTGTCTTAGATAACTTGGGAGTCCCGCTAAGAACAAACAGTTGTGTTAAGGTGTTTGATCCTGTGTGAACTGTTATGACACATGCTGCGTCTTTCGAAAAATCACAACACATGAGCCGTTTTCCGAAAAGCATTAAATCTTCCCTTGCGGTTAAAGACATTCAGACCTCTTAGTATAGAATATGCTTCATATGTCTTTGATAATAGGGCTCCACTTCACTCCTGCCCGATGTTGTTCTTTGTCACAAGCGTGAAGCTCACGTTTCATCTGTTGGAGGCACTAAGATGTTTACAGAATCCAATTGGCCCCAGCTGATTCTCCCAAAGTCCATTAGGTTTATATTGTGCGCTGTATTAAGAACTGAACAGAATACCGTGCCTCAGTGATTGGACTATTTAGAAAAAAATTAGCTCTTACACACAGCCGCATTGTAGATATGAATTTCTTGCTGGTGTGGCGGCATAAGCAGAGCCGAGACGGACTCCTCACAATGTTTGCTTCATTGATGATAACATCTTGCAGATTCTATATACTTTGGTAGTCAGCCTTGGATGACCACCCACAAGGGGCTCATACTGCATGCTCTACATTGTTGACATTAAACACTGATATTTATGGACTTAGATGAAATGTCCTAGAAGTGAAGAAATAAATTTAAATCCTAAATTCATTATAGTTGAGAAAAGGTTGACAGTTTTGCCACTGGATGTCATGGCCATTGTATCACATGCCAGGACTTTTTAATTTTGTACACATTCGATTTTCTTTTCGGCGTCATAGAATAGAAACTCCGATGATTTGGAGAATAGTTATTTTGGAGACATTAGGCTTGCAGCCAATGATTATATAAGACATTATTTAATTGATTGATCGGAATTTTAAAATTATATTTTAATTTCCATCTTTATATTAAAATTTTGTCAGAGGTTTGGTCTAAATATATATATATATATATATATATATATATATATATATATATATATATATATATATATATATATATATATATATATATATATATATATATATATATATATATATATATTGGCTTGGTAAAATGCTATTTAATAATCAATGATTAATAATCAATTGTTGTTTTATTGATTAATCCTTGCACCTCAGATGATATAGCTGGACCACAAAATTTTAGTTACAAATTTCACTCTGGTCAGAAACATATTAGGACACATGACAAGACGAGGTAGGGTTTAAGCGTTCCTATTATTGCTCTTTTTTTTTTCTCTTTACGCTTTGTTACTGTTAGTGAATTCTTACTGAGCCATTAAATTGAAGAAAGAAGTACTATTCAAATCCAAAGCATGGCTAAAAGTCTGGCAAACTGAACTGCCGACACAATAGCACATGATTTATTCAGACAGGGTTTCAAACACGAAACCATTTCTTGCAGTTGACGCCATGTGGAATAAATATTTCTGCGTGTGCTGTTTTTCCCAGTAAATACTGACTAGAATGTCATGCCTTTCCACCAGTCAACCCTGAAAATTTTAGGAAGGAGAAGATATCCATTAGCTTCCTTCAGGCAGCATGGCAGAAATGAGCCACCTGGCAGTAGTTTCTCCTGTGGTCATCCAGGGCCACAGGCAATAAAATCTGCACACATTGGACTATACGTTCAAAATACCAGCCCCGTCTCTTAAGAGCTGCTCGGGAAATAAAAACATATGCTGGGCTCTGTTGTTGAGGTTAAACAGAAGTCAGTGTGAGCTCAACTTGAGCTGTAGAGGAGCAGGAAATGATGTGTGTGGGTCAGAGGACACATGCTCACATATTGCATGTTGCCGTGCCGCACCTGCATGGGATTCCCTGCCACTGTGTACAGCTCTGCATCTCAGACACTTTTTTTTTTAAAATCTTAGTACACGTGCATGAATGTGTGTCTGCACATGCTTCTCATTGTGCTTTAGAGATTCGATAGGCCAACAGCATGAGAAGACTAAATCATGATGCAATCCAACATTTGAACAATGATGCAGATGCTATTCGATTCTGGCTCTCTATCGTCCACAAACCTCAGCGGTATTGCACCACTTCGCGCCGCAGTCTTGCTTCTTGACAGCCAAATGACACAACACAAGCTACGGTATGCGGTCTGTTGTATCTGCTCTTCCAAGAATCCCGAACACTCAAGAGTCTGGCAGCTCTGACATTTAGCTGGACTTAATGGTAAGTGACTTTGGCGGAATGAATGCCAGCTGCCACTAAAAACTCTTCTCTGGGCTCTGAGAACTACCTATGATTGTACCACTGCTTTATACTTGCTGTGAGGAAGTAGTTGAGCACGCAAAGATACATAGGTCATCGGAAAACAAACACACTTTTTAAATGTACTTATTTTTGACTTGGGAATGGCACTATTTGTTACAAGATGTTTTTATTTATTTTTATCCAGCTAGGGTTCCTAACATGGCATTTCATTGCCATACAAGCAAGCAAACACATTCACCTTTGCCATACCATTAAAGTAACTGAATATCTATGGCTAGAGATTCCAAAAATAAACACACATGCTGACATTAGCTTACACTATTAGCGCGGAGTGACCAGATGTCCTGTTTTAACCGGGACAGTCCCGATTTTGAGCCTTGTGTCACGAGCCCCAACGGATTTCACCAGCCCTATTGTTTGGCCCAAATTCATGTGGACCAGGTCCCAATGCCCCCTTTTTTTGTTTTATTCCAGCAAGCCATGTGTTTTTCAATTACACAGTTGTCATCGCGATTTTTACAATAAACTAATTTAAAAAGAATTTAAACTGCTTCCAATTATGTCACAGTAGAACTAGACCTACTAACTTGCTGGTTCCGTGTCGATGAATCAATGAAAATGAAGTCAGAAAAGAGCGAGCTAAGAATTTTGGCATGTTCTAAATGTGGGAGAGCAATGTTATGCCAACTGATGATGGGTGCTTGCGTTCAAAAATCGCAAAATACGCAGAGGCAAAAGTAACCGAGTACTGTACTCGTTCACGCAGTTGGCTAGGGGTGTGTTTACTGACCACTCAAACAGTAGGATGTCTCACATTAATAGAAATAATAATTCAATGAACCAAACAGCAATGACGAGTCTGTGAGCATATCCAAAGGGTATGTGAAAACATTTTATCATTTATTTGACAAACCAATATTGGAACAGGTCAAAACTTGTTGGTTGTTGGTTGAAACATCAAAAACGGACTGGAATGTGGCTCTCAATCACCAGATTGACTAGCGATTACATGTATTAATAGTAGTTTCTGGTGAGAATTAAATGCATATCTTATATTATAAAGTTGTCGCAACTTTAAGAGCAGTCTCGCTATTACACATAAATGTCCAATACAGTCACTAGATTACTAGGATGGTGTTGACAGAACCACTTGATGGATGCAAACCTGAGGAGGTGTTATCACAGTAAAACTTAACAAGTACAATGGGACAGTGAGAGAAAGGAAAATATCCAAAACGTTCCAATCTTTCTAATCTTGTTTTCTAATCTCGCAAACAGTTGTATTGTCGATCTTGTCATTG
Organism: Hippichthys cyanospilos; assembly: GCF_059441005.1. Taxonomy (NCBI): domain Eukaryota; kingdom Metazoa; phylum Chordata; class Actinopteri; order Syngnathiformes; family Syngnathidae; genus Hippichthys; species Hippichthys cyanospilos. The sequence continues at coordinate 16,611,486 of NC_142378.1, read as the reverse complement.
AAGACTCCAAACAGCCCTCTGCATAACTCACCGTCAATATTTCCTTAATATTCATAAAGTGAAACCTCTCGAAGATGTGCGTGACCTACCATTGCATTTCACATCCAAGCTCTGTTTTTATTTAGAAAAATCACTAACTAAGACTTTTCTAGGGCGGAGAGGAATGACAGATGTTAACAAAAACGTAGGCCAGCAGGGCCAAAGTTCACCCGACCCAGCTGCTCGACAAGAGGCCCTAGGGCACAGGTGGCTTATATTTCAGTTGCCCTTGCTCCACTTCACAACATGTACTCATGTTAATTACTCTTTGGAGAACTCTTTTGTGTGACATGGCTGAGCAAACTGTTGCCATGAAATTGTTGTAATTAAACCCAAAAGTGGGTCTGACGTGCCAAACGGGGGTTTGGCCTTTGGTTTGATTTGAAACTGTCAAGAAAAATAGTCAAAGATTGATTTAGGCCCTTGTTCAGACCTGACATCATATACCGAGGGAGCAGTTTTGCGTAAGTCAGTTCACATCAACTGTAAAAACAACAAGCATTTATTTTCCGCAGGAGCCAAAAATTCCCCGATCTATTATCTTCCACGTTGCACAAAACACAAATACAAGCAAAAACTAAAAGGTGTATTTATTCACATTTACTGTACATTGCACAACATAACCAACTTCACATCTTGTTCACGTGGCTAAAAGTGTGCGAGTCTGCACAGCCTTGACACCATCATCATTTAAATGATTTGTTTACATAAGTGTAAATGGTACCCCAGGGAAAATGATTTGTTTTTGCCATCCGAAATGGAAATGCGATAAAATAAGAAATGGCAACTTTTTTTTTTCAGGCACTTTGATACACTTGGGTTTTTTTTCCTGCTTAGACCAGGGGTGTCAAACTCATTTTAGCTTGCGGACCTTATGAAGGAAAGTCTATTCCCAAGTGGTTCAGACCAGTAAAATCATAGTATATATTTATATAACTTTAAAACAACAACTTCAAATGTATTAGTATTTTTTTATTACTGTCCAAAATAGTAAAAAACAACATTACAATTAATCATAAAACATTAACATGACTAATAAAACATTTCAAGTTTTTCATGTATTAAAATATTCAGCTAATTTTTATACTTTACAAAATCGTCTGTTAACAGTTGTTGAAAGTTTTTTATAATGCTCCTTGTGTCAATGTTAAAAAAAAAAATACAGTTTTTTGTATACTTATACAATTTGTACAGATAATATTTATGGTTGGTGTGGCAAGTGTGTGTGTGTGTGTGTGGGGGGGGGGGGGGGGGGGGGGGGGGTAAATTTTCTTTTTCCTAGGGGGAGTTTTGCAAAATATAAATGAGAAGTTTGAGGGACTGATTTTTTTGTTCTTGTTTTTTACTCTATAATCCTAGAGGACAACTTACAGGAATCATAGTTCTTAATGTATGTGACATGATTTATCCAATGTTGATTTGATGTTTTTGGACTTTTATGTTATAAAGGAGACTCACCAATTCAGTTTTCCCTGATGGCCTCCGTTAAGTGGATCTTTAAAAAACGTTTTCTAATGTCTTGCAATATATGCACCATCTTTATCACAGTCCCTCAGCTTTTTCTTCTCAGATTGGGAATCAAGTGTCTTTTTTAAAGCACTGTAGAACTCTAGCCATCTCACAGCTGCTAAGGCTACAGAGGAGAAGTTCAGCTCATTGTATCATATTGGCGACAGACGCTTCAAACAAAGTTAGATAAGATTGTTTCTCAAAGTCAATCAAATGCAGTAATCAGAGGAGGAAAAAAAACTTTGGTGGAAGAAATCTTTTCTTCAGACTGAGTCACAGCTTAGATAACAGGAAGTCTCCAGGGTAAGAGAGGAAATCCCCAACAATCTGGCAAGGAAAAACACCACCAGACCTATCATAACAAAGCTCTCCTTAAAAAAGTGACCACCACCATTGGAAAATAAAACCAGGTGGCCGGTAGTGAGAAGGACTTCATTTCTTGGGTAATGGTACCATACCGTCATTCTGTATTTGGAACAAAAGGATAGAATTAAACTCCCTGACTGATCTCATATCCTCTTTTCAGCCTCCCACTGAGCAACCAAGAATAAAAGCCATCATATGTTTCTATATGGGGCAACGTCCAACTGCACAGCTTCTAGTGGCAACTGCGATCTCCATTAAGTCTATTTACTGTTTCACCACTAACCACAGACAGCCCTTTCGTTTAGGTTGTTAGTAAACTACGCTGCCGGGAAAAGTTTGATAACATTACTAGCTGGAAAGAAACAGAAGATAACAGAATTGTCCTCATAAAAGTGGAACGTCTTTGTAAATTGTTTGACCAAAAGTGTCTGGAAAGACAGAGTCACAGTTGCTGCACTTTGCATGCGCAATTACTTTGAGGCCATGATCCAAATTCTTGGCCCATTGGAGCGAGACTGGCAGAGGCATGCACATGTAGCATGACGTCACCATGCGATCGTCCACCGCAGTACCTACACCAGCTCTCCTGTCATAAATGCACAGGTATAGAAAATAACAATATTTTTTTTAACTATAATAATAACAACAAAAGTGCTTTTTAAATAATAAACTATAACTAATCTGTTATGTGGATCTGCAGTTAGCTTTTAGATGCATCGTCAGTTATATGTATTAATTTGTATATCCTGCTACCTACCAATATTAACTTTGCGATCGACTCAACCACATTGCGCATTAGTCACCGCTGCCTTGGGGTGAAGCAGTTGAAGCAAAGGTGAGGGTAATTTAGGACCACAGACTCAAAGCACCCAGATGGCTTTGCTGTTGCAGTAATAAGAAACACGTTCCAATAAGTGGAAGCGTTTCTGGCACCATTACTTAACGCCAGCCTCTGCAGACTGCTTGTCATCATTAAATATCATTGTGTTAAAAAAAAAAAAAAAACAGAGGGCAAAGTGGAAAATGAACTCAATTTCACTTTGGGTTCACACTTGATGTCTGGCTTCGGCTAGTTTAGGTTTTGGAATGTTGAGACACTATTAATCATTCTTAAAATAAAGTTTAATCCCTACATGATTGAAGCAGTATTTATAAAAAGAAAAAAAGTTCATGACCTCATGTTTAACTGAAGCAGTAATTTGTTCAATCCTTTGATCTTTCCATCAAATGCATTTCACATCAAAGGGAAAGCATTAAAAGGAGATAGGAGGTAGCTGAAATTTCACCCAGATGCCCAAAGTTAAACATGACGCGACCACTTAGTTATCCCACTACCAGTAGTGTGCCATCCCTTCGTTCATGGACTGCGAGAATTATGTGGAAAAAATGACCCCAAATCGATCAATATAGTCAAAGCGAATTATTGGCACATGTATAGCACGAAACATGCTGAAGGGTAAAAAAAAATACTCAAATACTCACACTACCTCATGTTACACAAGGATATGAGTTGCAATCTTCACTCAAAAATCATCTGAGCAGTCACTTGACAAGCATGGACATGATTCAGTTATTTTAGGAAGGATCGATTAAAAAGAATATGAAAGAAAACCAACCTACATGTTGAGCTGACTAAATAAACATTATGTCAAATACAATTGCTGAACACTGGACTAAAAGTGACTTCAGAAGGCGGCAGAATGTTTTTCAGGTCATCTTTGACTTCACTGTCCCCCGTTGCTCTCAAAACACTAATGAGATCATCCTACCATTGAAATGACAGCAAGCCTGTGTCGTATTACAGAACTTCTTGGCTACACCTCTCGCAACACACGCACAGTGTCAGCTAAGGCCTCCAACATGCTGACTGCAAACTAAAACATGAATGCCTTGACCAGAATCCGCACCAGGGCTGTACTGTAGAAGCAAGTTGCCCGTGGAAAACATGAAAGGGTGTACGACATGCCAGCACATCACAGAAACCACACGGCACCCGGCAGCACGTTATTCTTGGCTGTGATGAGTGAACACCCACATGAGTGTTCAAAAAAAAAAAAAAGTGAGTGTTCAAAAAAAAAAAGTGAGGATGAAGTTTCTTTAGACAAAATTACAGTGAGAAGGTTAATCACAGTGTTGTAAAAGTTGTCAGGAAAGTTTTTGTTTTTATTTACAAAGTCGAAAACTGAATGTGGCTGATGGTCTGAAAATGACATTAAGGACTGTCAAGATGATGTGATACCACCTGTGGTAAAACCATTAAATTTTCACTTTAGGAAATTCCAACACGGCCAAAATCTATCAACATGATGTTACCAGCTCTCACGTGAGGAACAGAATTTGGATGCATGAGCAGACAAGAAAAAGTGAAAAACTTTCTACACAAACCCAGAATAACTACAAGACGAGTAAAGAAACTAGCTTTACATTCTTACATGTCAATGAAAACCAAGAGCTCAAATACTCTCAGATGCTGACAATACCGACCAGATTTTCAAAATTTCAATTGAATTTCAAAACTGGAACACTGCAGGTTCACTAAAAACGAAATATGCAGCAAATTCTCACTAGGAACTATCACTAAATATTTTACAATATTATATAATGACACAAAAATCTACAAGCTGAATGCTTTTTAAGTTATATACCATAATTTTACCAGTCCGGCCCACTTGAGAATAGGTATTCCTCCATGTGGCCAAAATGAGTTTGTCACCCCTGCTCTCAACTAAAAGTGAGAACATTTTGCTGTACTTTTAGTAGCTAATGTTAATTTGATAAGACCGCCATCTCATCCCAAGCCTCAACAAAATTTCTTACAGATGAGGAGATTCTGTACGGTAAACCATACAGAGCTCCATCCCTGTTATTAGCCTTGTTTGTGTCTCGGTTTCTTAGTAACCAGGCAACAAGGTGAGCCCTTTGGAAGGCTTTCCGTTAATAAGTAGGTGTAGCCCTTAAGTAATTTGTATGTAACAGATGATCTTCTTCAAAATGACTGCACAGTGGATTTGAGTCTTAATAGTGCATGGTTATGTTTACGTATAGGGGATTACGTCGTTTACAATGTGTATGATTTATTTAAGTTGGGGCAAGAAGCCCAACTAAAGCAAGCATGTGCTAGAGGTATGCAGGATTTCGTTACCAAGCACACCTATAATTAACCAAAAGCAAGACTGGGTTTTCACGGAAAGAGGCATGAAAGGAATATTTAGAGTCTCTGGATTTTTACTACACCAGCAATTAAATTTCTACCTTGCAAGCTGTTAACTCTTGTGAGAAGGTTAGTTCAATATTCACCATTGAAGAGAAGGCATTTTGCCAGTGATGTTTTGCTTGGAAAAAATAACTTAATCCAGCTACTGAATGGCAGCTATTAATGATGCTAGACAGATATTAGTGACTTTAAAGTAGTACATTTGATAAAAGGTTTATTAAATTTGAATTGTAATGACAAATTATATTGGAGAACACTAAACGAAACTTAAATGTATATTGCACATACGAAATCTTGTTTAGTCAACTCATCATCTGGTTTAAATGTCCAAATGTTGTAAATGTACAATTCTCCTTATATATAAGAACACACATTTTACATTAGTATTCAAACATATTCTTACAATAATTATGATCATGGGGCGATTGGGAGGGTGGAAGCGGATGGAATCAGCTCGGTGTCAGCAGCCAGAGTGGTTGTTTACAGCATCTTTTGTTAAGCAAGGTTGTACCACATGATTTTCATCAAAAGAAGCAAGCAGACCGAACAAACATCTGAATCCATTTGTGTTCATAAGCAGAGGCATTAAGATGAGATTTATTCTGTTATGAATTCTCCAAGTGTTCCAGTTTGTAATTTTTCCTTAGCAGTGTTATCTTAAATATCTGCTTTTAATCTAGAAGGCTGCGCTGTATTTCCTGTTTACTTTCTCCGTTAGTCATTTAGGTCCTAGCCGTATTCGTGTTAACAATTGTTGTTACCTTTTTGGTTTCATTTATTTTGTGTTGAGAATTGTGTTAAGAATTCTTCAAGCGCTTATGTTTTTATTGTTCAGTTATATCTCACTCTGAAAACGTGTACTTTTACTCTTGATGGCTGAGTAATATTTATCAATATTTATGTTTTTAACCATCCCAAAACTGATTGGCTGTCTCGCGTCACGTTTGGTGTCCCGTCAATTCAAATTGTTACGCCGTCCACATAGTTTTTTCCCCCCAAAACTACATATTCCCAAAACTCTTGTCCTTTCAAATTCATAACATCAAATTCAAGCGGTTTCTATTCCTAAAACCTGACATTGGACACCACTCAACTGCTAAGCTTTCTAGAAGCCTTGGCCATGTCACACAAGTGTTTATGATAGCAACATGTGTGCAATGATTATTTGTCCAGTGTTAATATTGCAGAAGACTGATGTCTTCCCTTCAGCGGATCCATGTGAGGTAAGACGTTGCCTTGAAGTGTCTGTCCGAGGTTCTATCCTCCAAAAAGTTTACTTTCTCTGATGGGCTCTTACACCGTGCTAACTCTGAACTATGAAGTAAACATGCAAATAGTAGTGACCATAAACACTAAAACTTGCCAAAGTACAAGCCAAACGTGGAAAATTATTGTATTAACCAATATTGTTTGCAGATGGCAATTTAGAGGAATTGAATGAGGCCACATTATTCACGAACATTTAATTTGGGAATGAGGATAGACTTTGGGTTCACTTCTGAACATAATTCTTCTGAGGTAATGACAATGTACGTATTTTCAATTTGATTAATTGATAATGACAAGCTCATAGTCCAAGGTCTCTTGCTTTACGCCCGCTGAGTGCCGGACACATGTGCAAAATTTGACTGATGATTCGATGGACATGCGCACACATCTGGTCAATCTGGTTTAAAAGCTCTTAAACAGTATGATTCAGAGACTTGGAATCAAGCCATGTGGTTTAAGGTAGAATATTCACATCATAGCAATCAAATGACTTTAAAATGCAAAAAGCTACGTTTGCCATGACAAATCAAAAAAGATGTTATCATTTAACTATTGAAATTGACATCAGGTATAAGTGATAGCGGGACTTGAGAAAATCATTGATTGCATATATGCCTCCAGCAAACGTAACTCGTGAGGACTTCGTTTGGGCCTCAAAAAAGGTAAGAAACCAAAAAACTGTCAAGGATTTTCTGCCTTGAGTAATTCGTCTCACTTTTCACTCTGTTAATCAGTTTAGTTTGTCATTAAAATGAGCCAGAAGGAGATGATGTGAAGCTGACTTCACTTTTTTCCTTTAATATATTAAACACCATCTGCACTGTTTGGAACATTTACTGCAATGAATCTTTGGCCTGAGTGCCTGATGATGGAAGGTTAACACTGTAATACATCCCACCATCTCCAGAGGCCTTTAGATAAAAAGCCACGTGTTGGAGCTACTTTTGGCTTTCTCAGGTTGTTTTAGTGGGGTCGTTTTGGAGATTTGATCACCATTTTAAACAGCATAGAAGCAAGTTTGGCCAATGAAAGCTACAGTAAGTGATGGGAACTCCATAAAAGGGAGACGGTGCTGAGGCCAGCATTTTTGGAAAGACTAGGAAAGATCTTTAATTGGCCAGTGAGAACGCACGGCTCAAGGAGTATGGTGAGGATGCAAGAGAGCGTTGGGAAGATGTTACGAACGCTGTACCGTCAACTCAACAAATGTATGGCAACGTTATTATAGTAGTAACGCAGCATGGTGCCTCATGGTGCAAGCGCTCAAACGCTTGGTTACATTTTACAAGGAAGGATGAAAAAAGTAAGCAAAGTCGACATGTATGCGAGAGCACGCACAGATACGCTCGCACATACAAAATAAAATTAGAATGGAGGCTAACCTACCTGTTTATTCCTTTATTTCCATAGAGGAGTGGATAGAAATGCCAAGAAAGAATTTAATCCTTAAAATGATTCAAAAACTGAATCTGAATCATCAAAATCTAATAAATTCCCATCCCTAAGTATGACTGGATACAAAAAAGTTATTTTTTAACCATATAATGTAGGATTTGAGTTCCATTTCATTGAATTTTCAAAAAAAAAAAAAAGCCGACGGGTCAATAAGGCAAAATGAACTGTCCACGGAAAGTCTGTCACCATAGGGCAAAGTGATCTAAAATATTTCCAGTAGCATTATTTTCAACATTACCCACGGCTGTTTAGGGAAATGCTTTGTGTGATAACAGGAAGTTTTGTGAGACAATGTTCATCAATGCTGAAAACACTTGAACAATCAACCAAGAAATTGTACATGTACGCGTCGTGTGTTTGTGATATGGAGTCTTTCTCGACAAACTAGCTGCCACCTACTGGCCTGATTTGTTTATTAACTAGCTTGTCGACATTTTTCACGTTGTGATGAGAGGCTAAAAGGGAATAGGTTGTGTTCAGAGGATGACAGGTTGTGATGCTATCTGCGCTGACTTGTGGAAAGCTGCCAAAAGAAAAAAATCATGCATGCTAGACAGTAGGGAAACCTGAATCAGACGCATTGCATTTTAGTTCACCCTATTTATGTCAGACTAATTCTAACTTCAAGTGCAATACACCCACAAGAAACATCAGTGTGTACACACAGACACACCCAAGCTTCCATTTTTACATACTGTACAATATGTAAAATGTGCTTGGCCAGCTGTTGTGCACACTGTTAGGGGATTTTGAGGTCTGGTGCGCAAGCCTGCGTTCCAGTTTAAGAAGAAATCAAATGAAGTCCTGCTTTTGAACCAACTGGCTCAAATAAGATCACCAAGCCAACAAGCAGACTCCTTCTCATTACCTCATTAGGCGAATATACAATATAGTGTCCTGAACTGCACACATTCCTATCAGGTGCTATCAGCTCAAGTCCAGTCATGCAGGAGACCTTTGGCATGGCCAAGTGCCACACTGTCTGGCTCTCCCGGCAGAAAGGCCTTCGGCTGTAATCTACAGGGATCCTGGTACCTTGTCTTTTAGCTTCACCGTTACTTAGCAACCACCTTAACCCCTCTGTGACCCAGGGGATACACTGAACACATCAATCCAACTTTGTGACAACCAATCAAACCAACTTGTCTTTAAAAAAAAAAAAGAAATGTGTTCATCTGTTTGAAATAATGCAAAGGACAAGCTTTTCTCACCCTTCCTTAACCTCGCCTTATTTTTTTCCAACAGATGAGAAAAACATCATCTGTCCTTTTATTTCACTCTGATCCTCAAAAACATTGTTTCCATTGAAACTCTTGATCTAAATTCCAAGCACTGGTCCAATTCTAAGTTCATGGGGGGAACAGAACGTGAACACATCCTCCTAAAACAACAGCTATTTTGTTTAGCTGATTGATTTAATGTCTAGGAGTAAATTGGTTAAAAAACAAAGATTATTGGACGGCAACATGTCTGCACACACTAGAAGACTTCCTTTTCCATGACTGAAAAAAACGTACACAAGCATTAAGCTCCCTGCTGTGCTGTGGTCAAGTCAAAACATTCTACTTGAGTGGCTCATGAACATTTCACATGACCATTCTATACAGTACACCAACAAGTTTCACAGGAAGCCCGCACATGCTTTCTCTCTGAGATGTATTCCACAGTAGGTACAAACAAGAGAATTTGATTTACACAATTAAAACCTGCAAAATGAGTCATGAACCATTTCACGAATCTTAAATTAATTCCCAAGGCTTACATTGACTAATTTGAATTAAATTTACAGATTTGACTAGATTGTTTGTGTTTACAGACGCACCACAATGGACGGCCAAATTGAGTACCTTTCATTGTTGAAATGGTTGCCGTAATGGAGCTAGAATTGTTTTCAATTTGTCAAATTTCAGGAGGAAATTGGATAAGAGGATAAAGGTGAAGTTTTTTATTTCGTCCTGCTTTATGTTTTGTTATTTCCAACAAACTTCCGCCTTCTTGAGCACATTATTGCGACGTTAGTCACTTGTTGGTCAGATGAAAGCGATTTGGCCGTTCAAACTGATGTCACATGACAAAAACATCGAATATTGATTGGGTTCGGGACTAGGTCGCAAAAAAAAAAAAAAACAACCCACGATGTGTCATTCAAACTGCCATTAAAAGAAGATGGCAAAAAAAAAAAAAAATCTAAATTGGGTCACTTCAAACTGCTGTCTCAAAGTAGCAATAGGTGGACAGCTATGTAGATTGACTTTAAAATGTTACCTAATGGCTCTTTAGAAAAATAAAAAAATTGTGCACTTTGCAAAGCAAAGTTCAAACACCGCATTAGTTGTCCATTTTTGACGTAGCATCTCAAAGCAAAACAACCAACTCAAGTGACTTCCACAGGTCCTTGCGAAGGCTGCTGGAATGTGATGCTAATGAGCAAAACTAAAGTTTTTGAGAACTATTATTGTGAGAAGAAAAATGTCTAACAATTTCAGAGCTCAAACGTATTTTACGAGAAAATAATTATTTAAAAGGAGCAAAGAACTCTATTACAACAGTCTTTGAAACAAAATATTTTAAAACATTATTTAGTTCGTTCATTCCAAGAAATTCCTCAATAAAATATGTTAGAAAGTCGGTCTAAAATAGTTGCAGAAAAATGTCATTAATCATGATTAATTTGTGATTTTTTTTTTGTGATTAATGAATTAAAAAAATGTTACTGCTTTCACAACTCTAATTTAAACAAATGTATAAATGCCTTTGCCAGGTTTCAACTGACAAGTATTAGCTAAAAGAAAGACAAACACACAGGTGGTAAAAAACAACAACAGTAGACACGTTGCTTACCCAAGACGAAATATGTTTTGGCCCACGTTTGATAGGGTTTGTACAGCAAAAATATTTTCAGCTGCAACACCAGTCAAAACACACTACACAATTTGGCCCCAATGAAGTAAAGACATATGTTTAATGATAATATTTAAAAAAAAAAACAGCATCCAGTCGTGATTCTGAATTTAATTCTTGACAACCCAGTTTTTGCGATAGACTCCCAATTTCCCACCCCATCTCCTGATCAGTCACAGCTCCTGCTCCAACCCCATCGAATATTATGCAAATGTCGTTAAAGAAAAAATCTCGTAGAAGAACACATCTCCTTAATCTTCAAAATCCAAAGTTAGCACGTATGGAATATAGAAAGTAGCACGACCGTCTGCATTTCTCACCTACTGAATGAACTCTTACAGCATACATTTAGGTCAAATGAGACTAGGAACAATAAACAGCACTGTTTGATTAAGAGCCCGGCAGCTGCTGATAGCATCAGGAGCAGTGACGCCTGGGCTCTTTGATCATTCTGTGGTCGGTTCCCCAGACCCGTGGAGGCCACAAGGTTCCAGCCCAGTCGGTGCGACAGTCCGCCACTCTTTTTAAAGCAAAGCAAACAGACCACAACAGGAAAATAAAATATTTGCCAGCGCTAAATGATTGGCGAGGCAGGGACATACGCAACCCGGAGCGGCTCCAACATTTGGAGCCTGTGGATGCCTCTTCTAATGGGCCCAAAAGGCCGCATTGTACCGACACGAGACGTGTAAAGGTGGAATTCTGAGCGCAGGAGGAACGATATTTATTTACACAAATACCACTGAGTGCCTCTGAAGTACACGTGAGCTTAAGTGTGCATGCCTACTATACTATAAACACGCAAGATGAGGACACCGCGTGCGCACTAACGGACAGTCTGGCCAATAGGAAAAACCAAGTTCTGCCTCGCCTCAACTGATAGACAAGCTACTTCACAGCCATGACTCAAATTAAAAAAAAAGGATGATGACAAAATGTTCAGCGCTTTGGGAATGAATCAGTTTAGTCTGCTGATTCCAAAGGAAATGTCCAAACCAGACAAGTCCGGGTCGCACAACATCTATCCAAATTTGAGCATGGAAGTTGTGCGTCATCACCGGGTATGCGGAGCTGCGATGTCAGACGAATGGCTCTCAGCTCCTCGTGAGGGGCTGCTGCCAGCATCTCATTTGAGCTCCAAGTAGATGACAATGTGGAAAGTGGACCGTCTGAGGGTTTGCGGTTAACACTTAATTGTAAACTATTACACACAAGAATGAAAAGCAGATTATGGTTGAAGCTATCATGTTGTAATAATGACTAAAGTTTGCCATTTGACTACTATTTCTTGGTAGAACACAGGGGAAATCAACAACCAAATCCATCAAGTAATTGGTTTTTGGAGACTAGTATTTTAGAGGAGTCGTGTAAAACAGGAAAAAAGCTTATCCAGTGCATTCAACTCTTATTTTGTCAATTTGGTCACATTCTAAACAGAGTAAATTTTCAAAAAGAGTAAAGTATTTCCAGTAAATTAGGGATGTGTCGAAATGAAAATGTTTTACCGAAAATGAAAATCACAAATGCTTGGCCAAAAACGGGAAACACCAGTTGAAAAAGAAAAAAAGGGATTTTTTTTTTCAAACATCACCTCGCGGCAGCCAATCGACTTAGGGACTGCAACATAACAAGCAACATCCCGTACAAGTCTGGAAATTATTAATGAGAAAACTGCTAACTATGGCTCTGAAAATGAGTATTGTCAGTGTTTTAATTTTAATGCAGCTTTTTTGTGCTAAATGTTATGATATTCTAAGATTGACTAGCAACCTGGTGTTACACTTGCCTCCTGCCCGAAGACAGCTGGGATAGGCTCCAGCGCCCCCTTGACCCTTGTGATATATTTTCATGCATCATTTTAAGACGTATCGTTTCAGTTTTCATTGTTTTTTGGATTCAAATTTTATTTTCATTTGTGTGATTCCTCAAATTATAGAATTAGAGGAATTTTTTACTCATCATCAATTCCTTCTGTACTTAGTGGTGCAAAGTAACTGAATTAACATATAATAATTTAATTACAGTAAGTTGTTGCGTGTAATATTTGTGTTTCACAGTTGTTTTTGTTTGTCTCGACTCAACTTCCACTTTGTGTCTGGCCAGTTCTTGAATGCCTACTGTCGGTCATTCAAATTTGTACTTTCATCTCTGTCAACTTTGGGCAGGGAAAATATTGTTAAAAAAAATGATTTTATAACTATTATACAAATACTTTTTCTGATGCCCTTATAAACAGTGTACAAGAATATGAAATACCTAAACAAGGTATTAAAACAGTTTTATTGCCGCATCTAGTGATCGTATCGTGATCGGCCCCAAAAATTCAGATTTTATAAAGTCTAATTAGCATAGACATTAAAAAAAAAAATCTGCTGCAATGATACAATAATAGGTCTCCTTTCATTGGATGAGCCAATTAGTGCAGTCCATTTTGCATCAATGCCAATTGACAATATTTCACACACAAAATTGAATACTATGACCACCAGGAGAGCAAGACATTTACTACTTGTTTAATTCACTCATTGAATGAACTCTACTCATTCTATTACCCTCTTCAGCCATCTAAAAAAGTTCACATTTTCACCTAATACAGCTAAGACATGGTCATGCTTGACTTTTCACCTGCTACTAGTTTCAACCTGCTACTAGTTTCAACCAATTCCTAGCTGGTTACAGAATACCTGCATTTTTCAGGGGTTGCTTCATGGGGAAACCACTCTTACGTGAGTCTTACGTTTCTTTGGATCAGATTGTTTGGTCAGCTACTTCAGGATTACTATGCAATGATGTAAAAGTCATCTGTCCTTGCTGATTTAGACACAATTTCCACTCTTGTGGTGTACATTTAAAATTACACTTTGTTGCTCACTCCTCTATTTTTTTTTTTTTTTTATCAGTGTTTTGTCAGTGTTTTGAATTGTTCCCACGCGGGGTGATCAACAACATCCCAGCCAAACACATGGATCACATGGGAAAATAGAGCTCAGGAAATGTGAAGAATGCTGAACAAATAGCTTCAATGTCTCATGTGAAGACACAACTAGCAGAGATCTGTATAAAACTACCTGCAAATACACTCACTTCCATTTGTCTGCCTGAATACCTGGAGGCAAAGAAAATCAGCAGATGAACTAAAAATGTTGAAATAGAATGATAGAGAAGTGACGAAAATGTAATGTATCGTGCCCACCTATAACTATCAGTCAGTTTTTGTGACATGTTGTCATGATGACAAACATCATCATTAGCGTATACATGACAATAAACACTTTGAATCTTGAATGTGCTAAAATATTACAGCGCATTCTGATCTGTGTTAGCCATCAATCTACACGGTTGATTGAACAATGATGCTTTTGAGATGCGTCTGGATTTAATGCAGAAAATGATGATGCAAGTCCCCCCTGTGTATACTCATTGGGCACTTCATTAGGTGCAGTCTGCACAGCGGTTGTTTTCCTAAAGGGGCCATTTCAGTTGGGGACTTTTAATAAGAGTTCCTCTGCAATTTTGTGTGTTTTTATAATTACATTTTGGGCCATAGTTAATGTTTTTGCAGGTTATATAAAACACACAGGCACCATTGTTCTAAAGAGATCCAGTTATTGACAGTAGAGACCAAATTTTGGATTTATTCTTAACAACTGTGTCTTGGTAATTAATTATTTTTTTAAGAAATTCAGAGAAGACTTTTAGAAAGTTGATGAAATGATGTGAAATGACCCTCTTTTAATTGTGCATGCAGCCCAGGGATGTCCATTTTTTTTGTTTCAGGACCACATACATAAAATTGGAAGGATGCAAGGGCCACTTAAAATGCATTGCCTTTAATTTATTAAACACAGAATGATCAGTCAAAGAAGCACTTATATATAGTTTGTATTTTTATTTGTTTTGCCCATTTGATAAAGTGCTATTGAATTATTTTCAGTTGAAAGTGAAAAGACAAATAATTAGAGAATTTTCAAGATTCTTTGGGTGCCCTGTATCCCATACATACACTGAAAAGCACCTGAGTCGGCACTGTGTTTGGAGTACAAATTGTCGTCAATTGTTTTTCATTATATCTTGCGTGTTTAGAAAATCTGCTGATTTATTGTGTAGGATATATATATATATATATATATATATATATATATATATATATATATATATATATATATATATATATATATATATATATATATATATATATATATATATATATATATATATATATATATATATATATATAGTATATATATAGTGATTTCTTAATACTAGTGGCATCATATTTTTTTTTTACCTATGTTTCTCGCTTTTTTTGCACTGTCTTTGCCGGCCATATCAAACGCCATTTTTTTCTATATGCCGCAGTCCGTAGTTTGGACACCGTTGATGTAGGCCTACCTTGTCAGATGTTGCATACTCATGCTCCTTGCATGAGTAAAAGTTTTTTATAAAGTTTTTTTTTTTTTTTTTTTGGAGGGGGGGATACCTGACTTGTTCAACAGTTAAACACCACCACTATCACGTTGCCAGTAACCTATGTTAAAATGTCATTTGTAAAAGTAAAGGTCAGCGCTTAGGGCAGCAGAGAATGTTTGTTTTTAATTAACTACCAACATCTTCCATCAGCAACAGATGATGGTGATGTTGATGTTGATGATGATGAGGAGGAGGAGGAGGAGAAGGAGGAAAACAGCAGGGACATCAACCAACCCCGCTGAGTGGACAACAATGGTGTCCATTCACAAGTGGTTGAGAAACCCCACCATTGTCAGTGCCTACCTTGAGATAAGCCAGTTGGAGATAGTTGTAAGGGATCCGCCTGTGGAAGTCCTGCACCACATCCTCGCTGACTTTATGCACTGACTGCACGCCGATGTCTTGCTCGATGCAGCCGTCCATGCACGCCGCTCTGCGCAGGAGCACGCCGAAGAAGTCCAACTCGGAGAAGGTGTCAGCGAACGGATGCTGGTCCTGACACTTGAGCCGGCAGCGGACTCTGGAGCGCCGAACTCCGGCGTAGCTGCTGAGCGCTTGCTCCATGGTGCGCACCACGCCGCCGTAGTCGCCGCCGTCGAACGCCCGCACCGCGTCCTCGTACAACAGGTCGTAAGGCTTCAGGGAGGACGAGGACGAGGGGACGCAGGCGAGCAGGGCAGCGGAGAAGACGACGAAGAAGTTGGCGTCCATTCTGGTGGCTGGCGATGACGTCGCGACTCAAGGTGGCTGTCAGTCGACACTAGGCCGTCAACCTTGACTTGCCGCCCATTTAAAAGCTCCGGAGGTGTCGCGCAGCATGCTGGGGGCGGAGGACTGGGAGAGTAAAGGGTTCTTCTGGAACGCACGTTTACGAACTGGTCGGGCCCCCACTTTGGCTCCGGTGGCTCCTCCTCCTTCAAATGAATGGGCAACACTCTTCTCTCCACTGGGGGTCTTCGGCGAGTCTCGATTGTCGTCAATAAAGTGTTTATTCCAAGTAACGCACATAAATCGGTCACAAGAACGACTCAAAAGATCATTTTGTTCAAGTGGCAAAAAAAAGAAAAAAAAAGAAAAAGAACTTCAACGTTGAATAAACTTTCTTACCCACTTTCTCTTATTGTCTCCCAAGAATTCCTCACGACTTGACTTCATTCTTCCAATTGAAATACAAGGTGTCTCTCTAGTGGTAGTTAGCACTTACTGCAGATATCGCGATTGCATTCTCAAATCACCGGCGTCAACAAACGCGTTTTTGTTGTTGTCATTGTTTTTATTACGTTTTTTTTTTTTTAAATAATTCTATTTAAACGAGTGTTTTTGTTGTTGTTGTTGCTGTTTTTATCACGTGAACAAAAGTCTCGTTCCCTGTTTAAATTAAGTAATATGCAATTAATTGGTTTACAGGAAACGAATGGAAGAAAATTATTTTCGTCTCCCACAAGCTTTTTTTTTTTAAATAATTCTATTTAAATGCAGTATAGCTGTAGATGTCATTTGAAAACAATGAACGAAATAGAAGAAAGCTTGAGTCGAAAAGACATGCACTCCTAGGTAAAGACGTGGCAGTTCAATGGCAGTTCAATTCCTACCCCAGCTGACTTCGGGCAATCGTTGTGGGGCGCCTTGATCTTTTTGCCAGCCAACTGCAGGGCACGCAGGAAGGAACAATCATTTATGCACCAAATCACGCCTATAAGGACAATTTAGAGCGTCCAATACAGAATACATTTGATATCTTATACGATGGTTTTTACGTGTATTCTTACATTGGGTGGGAGGAGAGTGTCCTGTTTTGTTTTAGGATATGAATAACCAATTATGAACAAAATATGAGATATAGAAAACAAGGGTAGCTTTGGATTTCTTCCTACTCCCTTTGAACTTGTAAACTACATTGAACTGTAATCTTTAAGATGATTTTAAGAGAAAATCGCAAGCAGATAGTCTTTTCATATACTGTATTAATTATTCCGAATAATGCATTAGAGAATTCTGGATAAATATTGTCAATAAGGAATCTTATAATCTTCACAAAAACTGTTTGTTTTTGTACAAGACCAGAATAAACTAATGTTTGTTTTCATCACCAAAGACTGCAATTAATATCTATATCTTTCTTAAATTTCTGCAGGTAGATTGTTTTAGGGAATAAAATGCTATATCATTTTTAGGAAACCTCTTTATTTTTGTTTGTGGTGAAAAAATGTATGCGGTAAGAGTAAGACCTTTCCGTTATTTCCAATGAAGAAGCAAGGCAGGACGTACTTTGCTGGGGGAAAATGCTGTTGCCTGTGCGACATGAGTCTCCAATGACGCTTTCCGTAACATGTCGGATAGGCAGATTTTTTTCATACAATAAAAAGAAATCTTTTGAAGAGAGCGGAAATCGAGTGAGGAAAAAAAATCAGTTATACGTGAGTATGAAAATGTCCACATTGGTGATTTTATAACAGGTCTGCGTTAAGTTTTTGACTTTTTACATACACCCTATTCCTACCTTACATTTACTAAATTGGATTTGTCATTCGAGGAGCCCAAAGCTAATTTGATATAAACTTTTGCTTTATTATTGTCTAATAGTTTGTACGCAATTAGCTATTATTTTTTTCCTCTCTCAATGATTACTGAAAGGCCATTTTACTTATTAATATTGAATGAATGAATGAATGAATGAATGAATGAACCCAAGCAGACCGATTCGAATATTTAATTTACCGTATCATACTGTTCACAGCCATACGACGGCATTGGCATACTACAGAAGTATTAGTGTGGTACTAGCTGTTATGCTTTTACTTTGAAAAACAGATGAGCGCCCGACCAGATGTTGTTATGCTTATGTTGGCGAACTAGACAGTCTTGAATAAGTGCGCTACTTTGCGTAAATTGTTCGAAATAAAACGTAGCTTGCTTTAAAACGACTGCATTTCATTTACCCTCGATACGACAATTAGGGGCGTGCCAAGACGAAGCTCGCAAAAATTGAATGCGTCTTCTGTAAAGGTTTGATTTGCACTGTTCAGAAATTTCTATTAAACGCTTTTACCCTCCGTCATCAAGGAGTAAAACCAATACAGACATGTAATACAAATGTTAAAATTTAATGTATCTATCTATGTATCTTTAATGCATCATTCTAACTTTTTTTTAAATGTCCAAAACCTGTTATTTGCATACCTAAAATAGTTGCGTGGGGGGAAAAAATGTAGATTGTTGAAGAGTACTGATGAGGAGTAACTTCTTCCTGCACAAGCACTGTCTAATCTTTCTGTCCAATCTGATTGTGTTTTGTCACGTGTCCAGTATGTCTCATGTCTGCTAATTGCTCAGTTCTATCCCAAGAAATGCGGGGACATCTTATCCAGAAACTGCCACACCCTGTCCAATAAATTACACTCCATTAAAAAAAAAAAAAAGAAAGATAAACACAATTTTATTTTTCTAATAAAATACTGTACATAAATTCGATTATAGTATGTAACAATAAAAACAAAGCATACAAACAAAATCTACTTGTGAGTAGTACATTTAAGTATTCGTCGTAGACAACAGAACCTCCAAAGTTAAAAGTAATATGTCACACCGATTGACTTGTGTGTTCTCACTGTTGTGATTTCAAAACAATAATTCCCTGCAGGAAATATTGTAAAGTAAGTAAACACATACATTCTTCATTAACCAAATTTTTAGATGTTTTATCTCACAATTTAAATTGTGTTGAAGAGATTACCACTGAGGCTTCTGAACCCCCTGAAAAATGGCAGTTTGACTTTTGGGGCATATATGCAGTAATCAGAAAATCTAGTTTGTTCAACTTTGGAGGTTCCACCGTGCATCAAAAACCCCAGTGCAAAGCAGGTGTGAGTCATTTTAGGACAAAGAAGGCCTGCTGATGACTAACAGGAATTAATCAGTCACGGCAACGGCAATGATGGCAACTCCTTCCTGGCAACTAAACATAATTGCTGTTGGGCTTGTTGGTTTGCAAGATGCCGTTTGAGTTTATAGACCTGGATGCCGTTGACCTTGAGCACTTCTGACAGGTCAGGAACGCTCCGCCAAACGTTGTGAGGAATCCTCCAGCCCAGCTAACAAACACCGCCTTGCCAAACTCAAAGCTGCACAGTTGAACAGTTAATTAAAGAGACATTTATAAAAAAATAAAAATCAGACAGAGAATTGCGGGAATGCATGCGTGTATGTGTGGGGTGGCATTACGTGTGAAGATGATGGGAATGATGGAAGTCTGCGACGACTTTCTTGACATACAAGGATGTTATGATGAACGTCATTAAACCTGCGCAAAGATAAGACACGAGAGTGTTGACATGTCGCTTGCATTTCTCTCTTTGAGCTGAAATTCAACGTCCAGTGAAAATTAGGAGGATATTATTGGAAGACTGCTTTATATATATATATATATATATATATATATATATATATATATATATATATATATATATATATATATATATATATATATATATATATTATACTACCTGACTTGAAAATATCTGTTAAATCGCAAAGCAACTGTAACAGCAGTTTTGGCAAAGCTGAGGTCACAGGCCAGACCTAAACCTGATTTTCACCCCCTTCGTTGAATCAATAAATTGCCCGAAGAACGTCAAATCCCAAGAACAAACACATCATGGTCATATCCCTTTTGAATAATTGACCTCAGATGTAGTCAAACACTGATGTTTAATATTCTCATTTAATTTTGCTTTGGCATTACTTTGAAATATTGTTTTTGGAAGTCATTTAATACTGGTGCGCTTTAAGCATCATTATTAGACACCATTTTCCCAGTTTAAAGTTTGATTTTTAATGAGTATTTTTGAAGCGTTTACATTCAAAGAGCAGATTGTTCAGTCATAGCTTACTTTATAAGCAATTCTTTGTTTAAGCTGTATGTCAAATGTTTAGAGGACGGGGAGGTGACAAAGTCCGAAAAAGATCCTTGGCAAGCCGATCCTTCCTTCCATTTGGAATGAAGACGGAGAGGATGGGATGATAACGGCAGTTTGGACAATTGTGTAAGATACTGGGCTGAGAGAAAGTCGGCGCTATTTTGTCTCATCTGCTTGGCGGGTTGAGAAGTACCAAAGTTGTCTTAAAATGACACAAATGGTCCAGGATCCTGATATTTTTACACTTGTTAACCTCTGGATATAAAGAGAAACAAAATTGCAGGCGCAAGTGCAATTTTTTATTGGTAATCCTTTGTGAGAATAAGAACATGCATTCTTGGGCAAGTGCATAACTGATCGTTCATTTGGGCTTAGTCCAGTCCTTCTCAAATAGTGGGGCGGGTCCCCTTGGGGGGTGCGAGGCAATGCCAGGGGAGGTGCAGATGACCCCAGGGAAAAGGATTTGTTTTTGCCATGTGAAGTGTAATTGTGATAAAACAAGGATTGTCATCTTTTTTTTCCAGGCACTTTGATGCACTTTTTTTTCTGCTTAATAAGGTCATTATGTCTAAAAAATGTGTAAGTATAACATATTTTTCTTTTTTTTAACATTAACAAAAGAAGAAAAGCAACATAAATAATCTTTCAACAAATGTTAAAAATTAAGCCTAAATGTTAACTTTTACACCTGTGGTCATCTGAGCCCCCGCTGGCATCACCTGCCCCCCCCCAGGGGGCCCATCACACTATTTGAGAAGGTGTGACTTAGACAAACCTCTAACCTGTATAAATGCTGTCAAAAAGTAGTAAACAGTTGGTTTAACAGTTGAATTTTTATAGATAATAATCTTATTTATGGTCGGCGTGGCAAGTGGGGGGGCAAAATGTTTCTCTGTCCAAAGGGGGGCATTTGTAAAATATAATTGAGAAGCACTGGCTTAGTCCTTGGTAACCAAGAGACAAAATGCACAATTTCTAACACATGCCACGATACAAAGGAAATCCAGAAGAAATGAGAAAAAAAAGGTGATTGAAAGGTGACTACAAAGCCATTTCCAAGGCTGCGGGGCTCCAGCCAACCAGTGTCAAAGCAAATAACTACAAAATGGAGAAAATGACTCAACTGTAAGAAAGACACTGAGCATTTCACAGGACAGCAAATGAAGAATGAGATATTTGTTTCTGGTTTTAGAACACAATCTGGTGTTGTACCAGGTAGCTACTCACTGGAATAAGTTGGACTGTACTCTTACATCCGGCGTAAACATAGCACAGATTTTGAAAAAAAAGAAAATGCTCAACAATAAAGTATGGTGGCGGATGCGTGATGATCTAAAGCTGCTTTGCTTCGTTGAGACCAGAACAATTTGCGACGATTGAGGGGAAAAAGGAATTCTGCTGTTGATTAGAAGATCCTGAAGGAGAACTTCAGGCAATCAGTTTCAAACTCAAGTGCTCTGCGGTCATGCAGCAGGGCAATGGTCCGAAACACACCTGGAAGTTCTTCTCAGAATAGTTCAAAAAGGACATAATGTAGATTTGGGAGTGGCCAAGTCAAAGTCTGGAATCAATTTTTGATGCTGTCATGTGACATTGATCGAACACTTCATGCTCGTTATCCATCCAAAATAAGATGAAAGAATCCTGCAAAGATGAGTGGTCCAAAATTCTTGCAGGGGAACGTGAAAGACTCATTCCAATTATCGCAGTTGTAAACAGGACATACGTAAAAGTAGCGCTGAACATCATTAGCTAACAGCGTTTAAGTATTAGCGTCTGAAAACCGACTCTCAAATGTTCATCTATGTTGTCAACATCAAGAGAATTTGTGTTTGATTTGTGGACCGTATTCCCATGTGTATGGATCTATACACGGATTAGCATGAGTAACAAAGCACTTCATATGCAAATGATGATTTTACTTTACTGTTACATGGACTGGCGTTTTCTTCAATCTTTGGGCTAAGTGAAAGGAAGCAGCGTAGAAACTTGCTCCCACCAACCTCACCCCCACCAAAAAACAACTGATTCCAGCTTTTGAGTGACAAGTGAATATTATTTTGTGATTCCCGTGTGCACTTTCACCAAAGAATGTCAGGTACTTTTTTAAGACATCTGGGAGTGGTTTATGAATTTCGTAATAGTTTTTAACTATCATATAAGTTCAAGGAAAAGTTAATCATGGTGCTATCAAACTAAAATAAATCATTTAAGTACTTAGTGGTGGAATTAAAGCACTTTTGGAATGGTCGTCCGTTTTCGACCCGCTTTGAGGTGGCTTCATTTGTATGCGCTCTAAGAAATTGGACATTTCTTTTCAACATGGTCGGTTTTGAAAACAAAAGCAGTTGCTGCTCTGTTTGCTTCTTGCAAACTCAGCTTTGACCACACAAGAGGATTTGTGATCGTAAATATTGAACAGGTTACATTTACGATTATCACCCCAGACGCCTCTGTGAACAGATCAGGAAGGAAGAAGGGCTTTTAAGACAATCCACGTCACAAGATCATCGCTTGGGATAATTATTCCAAGACATCCGGTAAGGATGTTTTTGCTCACTTTGATTGCAAAGAAGAGTGAATGTAAAAATTGGCCCGCTGTGGCTGAAAATTCATTCATCAAATAATATAGTCACCAGAAAAGCTAACAGTTAGCCTTGTTTCTCCTATTTGTTAGTCTACCACTCTATGTTTTAGTTATTGTATTTTTTCATCAGTCTGCAACCAACAAAACAATAACAAAATACACCGCACCCAAAAGAAGCAATAACGTGGCACACACATGGCAAAAATGTTCATCTTTTGTGTGTGGTCTCACATTTTAAAAATCTGCCTCTGGTACTCAAGAATGCACTACTCTCTAAAACTAAGAGTAGTTACCGCTTGAAGAAATGTTTACATTTTGACTCAAGGCAAATTTTTACACTTGCAGACTACACTTTGAATGCAACTAGATTTTTCCATACCTCTTCTACTGACATCTATTTGGCCTGTTTTACTGCCGCTTCTCCTACTCCCCCCCCCCCTTCTCCTCCTTGAAGGGGATGAGGTGGCTATGACCAAAGCGAGGCTTTTTGCTCTAAGAATTTTGGATCGACTGACCTTTCTTTGACATGCTTCTTGAGAAAACTGATTTAATTTCAAACAATAAGGACGGTAAATTGGTGCAGAAATCATACCTGAAGCCATGAACATAACCCCTCCAATTCTAGCCACTACGCCCTTGGCATTGGTCCTGCCTTCCATAAAGCGGGTGCACTTCATTCCTAGAGTGGAGACCATCAATGCCACGGCCGACAGGAACAAGCTCAAAAGTAGAATCCCCCTGGTTATCTGGACCTGATCTGGGAACGTGGAGAAATCAATGAAGTCTCTGCCCACAATCATTTTTGGTCATTTTATTCCAAGTCACTTCTAGAGTGTGTTCCTTTTTGGAATAATGCTCAACTACTTTTTCCACATCCTGTATCAAGTGTCAGCCTTACTTACTTGACAGTTTGAGTAGAGAGTCGTGGAACTCGCAAGTGGTCCTGTGGCCAACGCTGCAGGTCATCCACAGGCCTTCATAGATGCGATGCGAATGGCCGTGCGTCTTCCACTCCACCATGATGATGGCGGTCACTGTGGAGACCAGTCCAATCAGTGACAGGAAGAAACCGAGCAGCTGCAGTGCTGAGCTGGCCATGACATCCAGAGAGAGGAGATTAAGCAGGATGCAACAAGCACAATGGGAGGGGGGGGGACACATAAACCCCAACGAAAAACTGAGTTAATTGAGACGTGATGTGTTGTGTGTTCAGAGTGTCGTCCTGCTGTGTGCTGCAGCCTCTATTTATGCCGTCTGTGACGCATGAGCGGGCTCCAACGGTACCAAATGATGGGAAGTCCTTCTCTTTATCTGATTCCGCCACAAATAGATGAAAACATCCCATTTGAATGCAGTGAACTTTGACACACATTTTATCCAACACCATATTTGTTGATTGGGTACTGGTTGTGGGCCAACGAGTTATTCAGCGCCAGCCTAAACACTATTACGAGCACTGACCGACATTTGAAAAGTGATTTAGGGATGCACTGGATTTCAGGCAATTTGGGGCCAAAAATTACAATAAATAAATCAGTTTTCGTCTGAAAGACCTTTGTTGTGATGACGCGAAAAACTTTTGTCTGAATTTTACACCGGTGCACAAGGAGAGGACTGCATAGTAAAGCAATCCAGCGGGTTGAGTAAATACCGCTACAGGTTTCCACTTTTTTCCTGGGACTACGGGTGAGCCAAAGAAATGAAAGACCTACCAAGACGAACAACACTTCAACACAGCACAACTCGAATGTGTGTTGCGAGGGCCACCTTCAAAATAAACACAACAAATAATGCATGGATGTCAATGCAATGAGCGTAGGCCTTTGTAACTGTGTTACCAGAATGAATTTACTTTGATATTACACTTAACTACAATAAATAAAGGAAGGAGTCAGACTGAAAATTACATTTAGTGGAAAAGTTTTGAAATGCTTTGCATATAATAATGTCATGTAACAATTTAATGTAATTTAATCTAATGTCTATCATGTAATCTTTTGATCACTTCTCAATGTAATCATTTCACGCACATTTTCCTCATGATGACACGAGCATGCTTGTGACAAGTCCACTTTCTGCCTTATTAAGTGGGATGGAAATAAAGTCTAAAAAGAACATGTTAACGTTGCCGACAAAAAGCCGTCACCATTAGTCCTACCCCTGCTCCATAATGGACACACCAAAGTTGAGGGGACTTAGGGTGCTGATTTTGTTTTACTTTTTAAAAAATGTATTGAACTACAGTGGGCCCCCGTGTTACGAGATTAATCCGTTCCGCGGTGGGGGTCGTAAGGCGAATTCGCCGTTTGACAGGCAATCCGAACCTAGGTTAAATAGCTAATGCATTTAGAACCCCAGGTAAAAACATCAAAATTGTACATATGTATTAAAATTGGTACCACAATAGTATAGTAAGTGCCACGTATATATAATATACATGTATACAATCAGAAAAAATCATAAATAAAAGATACAGAAAGGGTTTATTTACCTTTGAGTGGCGCTTGTTATTCCCATATTCCCTAGTAAGCGTAGCCTAGACTAGGCTAGCTTCATATTTCTTGATTATCTCCAGCATCGTTTCCATATATATCATCTTCTTGCTTTTCTCTTTAACATCACTAGGAATCTTGGGACCCATGGCTAACCATTTGAGCTTTGAATTAAGCAGTAAAATGCACTATAAATACGATAGAACAAAGCTTTACTGTTCCGCCATTTTGAAATGAGTGAGGCAGACCACTAGCAGACGCCAAGAAGGAGACACCAACAAATAGCAGACCAGAAGTGTAGTGACATGTTGCAGGGACGGCAATTGAAAATATGTGTAATTACCTAAAAACGCCTGCAGATGGAGACGAAAACAACACAAATACAGCCAAGCCCCTAGGGTCATCAGTTGTTTTTGTCGCAAAACCGGTAAAATATCATGAAGAGGGGATGAAAAAAAACTCTGTATTCCAGGTCGCAACATGAAAATAACGTAAGTCAGAGATGTTGTAACACGGGGGTCCACTGTATATTCATTTCCTTTTTGTGGCTAAATGCAATTAAGGTGTAATATCCATGATAAAATACTGCCAAAGACTTTAGTCACAGACCACACCAAATGACAAATAATCTTAGGACAAAATTCTTTAATCAAATTTGCCATCAGACACAAACATGCATGCACATAAAAACACACACACACACTCACTCACACAGGCTTACAAACGCACACTGGTATCAATGATAAAACCAAGCAAACCTTTTCTGGAGATGAAATGTAAACTAAATAAATCTTCAAATTAGTTTTGGGATCGAGGACAAATCACAAATTTTACCAAATTTCACCTAAATTCTTCACCTTTCATCTTTTACTGCAAGGTGCTCAATTATTTTTCAAAGCTCCCTCAAGGAAAATGAAAACACTGCGGTAACCATAAATGAGTTAATTATCTATGAAAAATGCATGAGTATGCCTAAAAATGTATAGTATAATAACAAAAGAAATGTTAACTTTACTTTGTACACGGCTTGATACAGGTTACAGTTTATTCTCAATCTGAAAAAAAATAACTTGAAGTTCATCAAAGTGCCTGAAAAAAAAATGTCAATCCTAATTCAAACTAAAACCATTTTTTACCAACTCAACAGTTTGATGCTGAAAAAAATAAATGAATAAATAATGAAAAATGTAAATTGATCGGGGATAGGGGTGTGCCAAAAATGGATTGTCATAAGAATCATGATTCTCACTTACTACAATTTAAATTGATATGTCCCTAAATCAATATTATGTATAAAAAGAAAGGGATCATTCTATCATTGCTAAGACAGGGAGCTGCCCTGTTCCTGTGTTTTTTTTTCCAAGTATTCAGTTGTCTTTTCAGTTTTGAGTGTATTTACTTTCCTGTTTGCATTTAGTTTTCATTGAGTCATTGTTGTTGTGATGATGTCGTTCCGTTGTCGCTGAAATGATCACCACATGAATTCCTCTGTAAGTTACATCCCTGTTTTCTCCGCGACATGTGTTTGAGTCTTGTTTGTATTCATCTATTCTGGGTTTTTGATATAATTTCTGTCGTTTTTAACCTGTTTTATTTGGCCACATTTCCGGACTTAAACTATAATTTTGTGTACATTCCGCCTTTCTGCATTTTGAAATAACTTCCTCCTCACCTTCCTTACCACTACAACAAATAATACGAGTAGGAGGTCTAATAAATCAGCTTGATAAATGAGGGTGAAAATGCTCAATTATCTTTTTTTCCAATGAAATGTATTGAGGCTAGCATGTGTTTACAGGAAACAAGTTTGTCTTTATTTCACACAGATAATTAAAGTAAACCATTTGACCATATTTGGTGAAGGGGATGCCAGTTTGTAAACAGATTACATTTGTTGATTGCATCAGCTTCCACCCTTTCCTGCAATAAGCTTCAAGTTAAAACAGTTTTTTTCCGTCATACACATACTGTAATTGATTACAACACATCTGGCAAAAAGATGTTGATTTCTGACTAGACAATATACTATGAATATACAGCATATGTTCAGTCTTTTAAAATAGTGTGCTTGTCATCAACAGTGTGTCTGCAGATTATAAACAGGACAGAAGGAAGGAAGGATTTTTTCAATGTATTAAGCCAAATCAAGTCAATTCAGTTGTTTTCTTAACTATGCAAACTTTAATTCTGATCATATCTACAAACTATATGATACAAACATGATTGCTCCTAGCTCAAATACTGCATCAAGGACCTAAGATCTCACTTGTTTACATATCTTACTTGTTTACATGAAATAGGGATAAAATCAGAAAAATCCGATATGATCTGTAACTACAATGTCATTCAGAGGGCAAACATCCACCAAGGCTGAACTGTGAGTGTGTGTGCGTGTATAACAAAAGCATAAAAACAATCAAAACGCTTAAATTAGATGTTCAAATGATAATACATATTCATTTATGAATTTAATTCATTTTCCAGGTTGGGTGTATTGTTTTCTTGATCAAGTGAAAACAGACGTCTTGATTTTGTTTTTTTGTTTTTTTTTTCCTTTAGCGAAACAGCATACTTGTTTAAAACATGTATTTCAAATGCATTCATTTGAGTGTTTACTTTTTAAAATTAAGAACATTTTTCATTTTCCATTGTTGGAATAAGAAGTACATTTAAATGAAAATAATCTCAAAGATATGAATCTCTTAATTTCTTTCTTTCTTGATTGGATTGAATTCACAGTTGCTGTAGACTATGGTACCACAATTTAAGGATGTTTGATATGAGACAGATCAAACAAATTAAGATTTAAATAAATAAATAAAGTCTGCTCCACCTGCAGTGAGACAACGTGCCCTGCAAACAAGTTAAGCAGGATAATATGTCAGGAAGACGCCATCAACTGTGTGCTTGTAAGTATAACCCAACGATAGGTCTTGGACGGCTCCTTGTCCCAAATTGCTTCCTCCCTGTGGGTCTTAATCCAAAGTGAGTACTATTAATGTTAAACGGGAAGATTTCGCTCACTCAGTTTTACGTCCGCTATCTCGGGATCTTTTGATTTTTTGATAAAGCAGAAAGGTAGTGATATAGAAATATCACCAAAAAAATCTGGTATTTGAACAGTTGGGTTTTTTAAATATCTATTGAAAGTATCCAATATTTTGCTAAACCACTTGCTGACATAAACTGATCATTTGACACCTCCTCCCGAAAACTTGTATTTTCCGACTTTTTTTTTTTTTTTTAATACTGCTTCATTATGTCTTAGAAACGTGTGTGGGGTCAAGTTTAGTGGAAAACCTTCCACACTGCCAAGACATGTTTTCAAACTTGGAATTCCTGTTTGTCAGCCAGTTACGATGCTCCAAGAATATGTTCATGGAAATGGATGCGACAGCACGCCATTTCACCATCTGAGGCCAGAAACTTATTAAGATTCCCTACTGCCAAAACTGACAGCAACAAAGCCGAAAGTTGAACAATTACACCATTTTGCATTGTCCTTGTGTGATGTCAAATATTCAGACAGACGCCATCTCATCCATTTATCCATCCATTCATCTTAACATAAATGCCATTAGTATTTTTCACCACACT
Organism: Hippichthys cyanospilos; assembly: GCF_059441005.1. NCBI lineage: Eukaryota > Metazoa > Chordata > Actinopteri > Syngnathiformes > Syngnathidae > Hippichthys > Hippichthys cyanospilos. The sequence goes on along the minus strand of NC_142378.1, from coordinate 16,582,671 downwards.
AAGCACATTCCAGGCATTCAACAAAAATATATATTGTAAAGCAAAAAATCTTTTGATAGTAACACACACCCCAGATCATAGTTGAAATATCATCACATATACAGTGAAATTAAAGGTCGAAGTGGCCGCAAACATTTTCTTTACAATATATTCTAGAGGAGAAGAATAATGTGGCCCTCAGATGAAAAAGGTTTGGGGACCCCTGCATCAGACTACTAGGTAGTGATGCGAAGACCCAGGGGTAACACTATAAACCATCGGGGTTGAACTCCAGCCCTCGAGGGCCAGTATTCTGCATGTTTTCGAAACTTCTCTCCAACACACCTGATTCAAACGATTAGGATTGCTGGAGTTGAACCCCAGTCCTCGAGGGCCAGTATTCTGAACGTTTTTGAAACTTCTCTCCAACACACCTGATTTAAATGATTAGGATGGTTTTCAAACTCCTGCAGAGCTTGCTAATAAGCTAATTATATGAATTAGGCGTGTTGGCGTGAGAAAAACAGAAAACATGCATGATACCAGCCCTCGAGGCCTGGAGTTCGACACCAACAACAACAAAAAATCGGTAGTGAAAGACTAGATCACTTTTATTCATCTTTCAAACTGTATTCATTAAATATGAAGACAGATCACTTTGCTTTATATAAAATAATGTATTTTACTGTCACATGCATATTATTTGCTGGGCACAAATTTGGTAGAAAGTTCCATTTGCATTACTTATGGGGGAAGAAACGGAATTTTCGGAACCTCGTTACGTTCGACCTGAAAACACGACAAAAGATATCTTACTGTTTTGATTGATCTGAAACAATGCTTGTGTCTAAAGCTGTATCCCCACTAACAAATGAAAAACAGCATGGACCTATTGTCATATTCTGAGACAGCAGCATAGGATCAATAGCCTAGCCCTAAAAATACATGAGGCAGCACTACGTCCTTTGTGCAAGCTTAAACAAAGCACTCATAATTGCCTTGTCACGCATCCAAAGTTGACTCCCTGTACGTTTTGGCTTGACTCCTGCTCCAACCAGTCAGATATCATTCCTACATCAGGCACAGTAAGCAAGTGCCCCCTGGCCAAACGGCCCATCTCACTTTTGAAGACTCCCAAGCAGATCAGTTTTTGTTTTGGCCTCGGTGTCATATTCAAATCCAGAAATTAAAACGTTTCCTTGTTCTATACGTTCAACAAAAAATGTGTAAATGTCACTTCAATCACCTCTGTGGAAGGGTGTGGCCCTTCGGGGGATTGCCTGTCAGTAGAGGAAAACTTACCTGAGTAAAAAAGTCTGAAACTGTGCACACGTTGATGCAGTTCATTGACATGTGAAGTTTAAAGGGCTTAAATCATTACCTTGTGGGTCTCCTTAAGAGGTTCTTCCTTATGAGGTGCCCCAGGCGTTTTTGGTCTAATAGCTAAAAAACAAAACAAACTTAAAAAAAACAACAACAAACATTTCAAAGTTAAAGACATTCAGTTGCTTGGCACAAAAGAACACAGCTATTTTTTTTAAAACACATTTACATAATGTCTGGATGAGAGCAATAGAAGAGGGGGGTGTGCACCTCCAGTGGGTGTGTCATCCGTCGTGTCTCAACACGGTGTGCTGGGCTTGATAGACAGCTGCACTCGCACCTGAGCTGCCAAGGTGAGACACACGAGTGAAAAACACTCACCTGCGACTCTCCACCGACTCGCTGGCTTCTTGTCCGACGTGTCGCCGGAGCAGGTGAGCGCCGCGAAGCCGATTTGCAGACAGCGTCAGATGCTTTGGGATTTGATACGCTAACATCTGCGTGACGTTTTGTGCCCACAGGTAGTGCTTCACAGCTGTTCTGTTGCCCGCACCGCTAGAAACTTTGCCTGGGAATTTGTCGCCTGAAACATTTCAGTCATTGTTTCTGGTCGTGTGTGCAACGTGCATCCGAGCAAAAGTGTGGATATTCGTTAACAAATGGGAGCTTTCAGGTTGGGATGCAACTATTGCTAAGTGTGTTTAAAGTGACTACTCTATAAATATTTGTTTTTATAATCGAACCTAGCCGTTTGTTGGTGACATAAGGCCACAGAAGTGATGTTGCCACATGCAGACTGTGTGTGAGTATGTGTGGTATGTTGGTGAACCAGCTCAACTTAATGATGATGACGATGGGTGTAACCCTTTCCCTTTACAGAGGCTACTGAGAATGTTGTCAATTAAAGACTAGGATAAGAACAGGCGTACGATCATTTCGGAATTTCATTATTTTCATTTTGTTTAGCACATTTGTGGAGTTTTAATTCGTATTTGTTGAAGCCCCACCACATCTTTTTTAGGCAATTGTTTCTTAAAAGTATTTTAATGCCAAGCATACACCCTTTTGTGCTTTGGTAATCCTTGTTCCCATCAAGCAGAGAGAATACTGTATAAATATACATTTTTATATGTTATGTGAAGGTATAGAATGATCATAATCTCCATTTTTGCGTTGTAGTAGCTTGAAGGTGGCATATGTTCTTTAGAGAAAATGGTTTGGCTTAGTTTAACGTTGTGTTAGCTACAATTTGAATTTTCTTTGCTTTTTGTGTGTCGGTTTTACAGTAAACCACACCTGGGATTGACAAATAAACCTATTTCAAGTTGTGCTATACCAGTCTCCCATTTTTTGACAGTGAGAACAGGATACTTTAAAAGTTTATCACGGCTAATGAACTACAACTTTATCATAGCCAAAAAATGCTACGAATGAACAAATTTAAAGCTTTCATTGAAAACACAAGTTTATACCAAAAAATATGCTACGAATGAACAAATTAAAAGTTTTACTGTATAATTTAAATAATTCCTAGAATTCCCCTAATGGAGAGTAATTTCCAATGAGTTTAATGAATCTTTGTTTTGGAAACGAGCTACTGAAATGCGTGAGCTTTTTGTATTAATTTGAGATGCACCTGTAGCTCATATTCAGAAAACGTGGTCATCAATGATCTTCCACGTTATAAATGCAGTTATTATTTGCGTATGCACACAGCTGAAGGTGCGCATGTACTTAAAAACAGGTTTTTCCCACCAACTGGTTTCCCTTTCATTTCGTGTTGACTCGAGAGGGGCAGGCTGACACTGGAGAAATGTCAAACATTCACATAAAGTAGACAGAATTTGGCTCAAAATATAACTTTGACACTATTTTCACTTGTATTTGCCATGCAGATGTCCTTATCTTAAGAAGGTTAGAACGAAACACGAACACCTGCACTACAGGTTTAAAGTGTCATACTTGTGGTTAAGGGAAGCTGGCATGAAAACTAAAAGAACAAGTCAATGACTCCAAAAGCGGATTTATTACAATTTGGGACGCAATAAGTAAAAGAAATCATTTGTGACATAAAAATAATAAAAACAACAGCAAAAAAAAAAAACTTTTACAGCATGTTCCAGCACATGTTGATTTAAGAAGAGATTGCATATAGGCCCTGTTAAAATAAAACAAACAAACAAAAAAAACATGCTCAATCCTGGACATGAATTGAATGAACACACACATCCTGAGCAGTTTTGAAACTTAGTCCCAAAGAATCCCTGCTTTCCAGAGACAAACAAATACAGCTCTTGTACTGAAAAAGACCACAAGGTGGGGCTCTCATCATACGCTAAATTTTGGAGGCCCACTCTCGATTTACAAGTGCTTGAAAATGGACAAAATATGGCACATATCCCTTTCTGAGAAGAGCAACTACGCACATCTTACACACACACACAAAAAAAAAAAAAAAGCCACCAATTCATACATGACAACGCTGGAGGTACAAGGGGAGGGTGATACAGTTCCCTTCAAAACCAAATGAAAGATTTTGATTTTTCTATTTTTGGTCACTGCAGGCTCTACTTATTCAATATGAAAAAACAGAACAGGAAGCAGCAAAAACCTTGAAAGAAAATGTCCCTTAAAGAACTGTATTTTTGTTTGAATGAATCCCTCGTCTTCCGCGTGTGCTTCTCTTCCATTTGAAAAGAGACGGAAATGTGAAATTTAAATCAAATGTCTCCCTTTCTAGCCAGACATAAATGACAAATTCCGTTTGTTCCCATTTTTTTGCAAATTCGGTCATACATAATGAAAAAAATAAAATATTTGAACAAACAATGGAAAAAAGAAAAAAACCTTTACAATCTCATCAGAGCACAAGCAGTCTGTATGCAGTTTTTAGGCCGAAAACAATGATATATCATGTACGAGATATTGTTGAGCAGGGTAAGAGTTAAATGGGTGGCGTGGGAAACACATTTCTTATCAGAGGCAATTTTAGAAAGCCCTCTGATTGCCATGATCGAATTATTAAAGCAAATGTGACTTAGAAATCACATGTACAATAATCATTCTCAGAAGATTTGTCGGCTCGGTTTGGGCGTGAGGCAGTCAATCAGAGGGCACATTTACGCACATGCTAACCACTAACACGTAACATGACTGATGTGCTACTGCATCGCTGTGCTTTAGTATACATTTGCTTCATGTTGTACTCCATAAGAATTTGTAGTCTTGTAACAGTTCCTGTCAGTTAAGTTTTGGATTTGTGCAGCAGGCCATTGACTGCTCACCAAACAGCATGAGCTCCCCACCTGTTTGTTTTACAAGATGCTGAAAGGCATGTTGAGCTTTAAAAACGTTCCCTAAGCCTCTGCAGTGCAGCAACTTCAGTGTTGCTGGAATATATATATATATATATATATATAAAAGAATAAGACTATTTTGCATTTTTGTTGCATGGCACGGTGATGACAGATTTTAGGGAAGCAGCTGCCAAATGTTGAGGCCACATCGGACTGAGCAGGCACGTCCAATCAAAACACGGTCAGATGTCAAGGAATGCGAGCCGATGAGCAAAGAGGGGCAGAGGCCCGGAGCCCTTGTGATGACATCGCAGCCAACCCAGTGTCTGGATTGACTGCCGGGAACTATTGGGAGGGCCTACTTGAGGTGACATTGCTCTTTAGGCTTGATGTCAGGTACAGGACTCAGAATTTATGACTATTAAAACAACATGGTTGGGGGAGTGAAAATATGAGTGAGGTTCCTGCACACGAGATGATTGCTGATTTTAAAAAAAACAAAACAAAAAAAAAAAACATTGCCAACTCATTAGATTGTCCCAAGGCTTTTGGTTAGCAGTGAATGGTTGAAGACAAAAGGATAAATAAGGGAGGAGACAAAGACAGAGGAGGACTGAGTGCCTGTCTGGAGCCTGAGTCACCGCTTGTAATAGGCACCTGTAAAAGTAGACGACATCCATCAGAAGGCTCACAACTGGAATTGAAGTTTTTCCAGACATCGTTTTTCCTTTATTACAGCTGGCATCATTTCTCTTGGCTACTCTTAATGCGTGCGAGTCAAGAGCGGTTTGATTAAAGTGAGGAGAGTCAAACCTCGTAGGTCAAACAATTCCTTTCTTACATTTCACTTTTCTTTTTTTCCAGAACAATTTGTCTCGCACGCGTCACTGGGTATTTCAATGTAATGAACCCCGATGACATTGAGCTTCCAATACTTCTGTTTCTGACCTCTGTCTGTGGTGCTTGAATGTGGAAATTACACTGTATTATGTGTGTTGAATTAATGTGACAAATGACCTTTGTACGCAGCCTCAGGTCTGGCGGGCGCCCGTTGGGGAGCGGCGTGGTCGCTGTAGCCGTAACCGGGGTTCACGTTCTCATACTCGGGGGTGCGAGGATGAGGAGGCCTGGGACGTCAACGGTGACAATGTCAATGTCATTAAGAATGTTATGTAAAAAAAAAACATAAAACAACAACACAATAAAATAAAAGGATGACGTTTGTCTTCTTGACTGGATGGAGAAGTGTGTCGTTACCTTGAAGGCTTGTGGTGGTTCCTGTGCCTCTGGTGGTCAAAGTCATCACGTGTTCGAGGTCGCACGACATCCTCGGAATTTGACTGGAAAGCACCAAATCAATAAAATAAACATAACAGCCATAGGTCCACCTACATTCAACACTGCGCCTTTGCAAACCTAATGGATTTGTTTTGACTGACACGAGCAGAAAAGGGATTCATTGTTAAATTTAGAGTATGTATTAAGATTCTAGGTTCGACGTCTTGATCATGAGGATGTTCTGCTTTACAGTTATAAATGTTGTGGATTTCAATTAGAGCCAATCCAGGATGCAGACAACATCTGGCCCTGTCAGCTTGAATAGGTTCCAACTCACCTGCAACTATGATGATAATAATAATAATGATAATTATTTGGGGTTGTCGAGCTCACAAAATTAGAAAGCCACCAAATAAATAAGATTTTTTTTTTCCTGCATATAAGTTTGCTTGGTACATGACAGTAAAACAAAACCTGGTTAGACTTTAACAAAATAAATGTGACTATATCAAATTATGTATGGAGATGAATGTTTGTATTGTGACACGCAGGCTTTTATTTTGAAGTTGTTCCCAAAAGGATGTCATTATGCCACGCAACCTGTTGCACGACTCAATATAAACAACACAACTTTGTCCTGAATTCACATTCAATTGCCAATCCAGGGGACTAAATTTTTTTTTAATTAAACTAGCATTTTATTGTATGTAGAGTGCTTGCTCCCAGCATTTGGCAAAGCCTAGAACATAAATTAGCTACTAGCTAGCAGTGCTCGAGTACTCTACAATGGTGAGAAAAAGTACGTGAAACCTTTGGCATTTCTGCATAAATTAGCCATAAAATGTGTTCTATTTTAATGTAAGTCACAACAATACAATCATACATTCTACTAAAGTAATGCCACAAAAATATGTTATATTTTGTTATATATATGGCACAAGAAGTAAACATTCACATCACAGGGTGGGAAAAGTATGTGAACCTTAACATTTAGTAGCTAGTTGACCCTCCTTTTGCAGCCACAACCTCAATCAAATGTTTTCTGTTGTTGAAGATTAGACCTGCACAACAACCAGGAGGAATTTTGGACCATTCCTCTTCATAGAATTGTTTCAGTTCAGCAATATTTTTTGGTTGTCTGGTATGTATGGCTCTCTTGAGGTCATGCCACAGCATCTCAATGGGGTTGAGGTCCTGAATCAGTCCAGAACATACCATTTCTTCTTTTTGAAACATTCTGTTGTTGATTTCCCTGTATGTTTGGGGTTGAAGTCTTGTTGCATCACCCATCCTCTTTTGAGCTTCAGTTGGTGGACCGATGGTCTATGTTTTCCTGCAAAATGTCTTGGTAAATTTTGGGATTCATTTTTCCATTGAAGAAAGCAATCTGTCCAGGCCCTGAGGCTGCAAAACAGCCCCAAATCATGATGCTCACTCCACCAGATTTCACTGTTGGGATGATGATCTGATGCTGGTATATGTGAGAGAAAGCGTAGATTAAGAGGTTATCATTATGTGTTTATTTCATAACCAGAATAGCATGTATTAGAATCCATCTATGCAGTGCTTGTCCATCTCGCCCAAGTTCTTCGATAAAGCTATTGACGGAGGAAAGTGTGTACTTGAACTTTCTCCCAGTTGTTGAGACCAGCGGCGCCCGACTGTGTGCAGTTGGGGTTTTGGTTATGTCTTCTAATGTGCAATGCTTCACTGAATGAATAAAAAGTGAGCGGGGACGGCAGCTCACTGGACAGATGCTGAAGCGAACACGGGCGCGTGACCTTCTGCTGTCCCTTGCTAGCAAGAAAAGTCAATCTTTGTGGTCTGAGTTACTATTTTGCAGCCTAGCCTGGGCTTGTCTTAGTCTTCTTTCATAGATTGCTCTGACAATGTGCCGTGACACTTTTCGTCTACACATACCGTTGTGTGTTCTTGCCAAATAACTCGATTTTTATTTCATCTGTCTAAAGAATGTTGTCCCAGAATTGCTGTGGAACATCAAGGTGGTCTTTTGCAAACATCAGACGTCCAGCAATGTTTTTTGTCAGCAGAGGTTTCTTCGGTGGTGTCCTCCCATGAAATTCATTCTTGTTCAGACGTTCACATATTGTGGAGGTATGAACATAATTGTTTGCATGCACCAGAGTAGTTTGTAAGGCTTTGGCTGATGCGCGGGGATTTCTTCTCACCTCACTGACCAGCGCTTTTGCGGTCATCTTTGCAGGACCTGGGGAGAGTGGCAACTGTCTTGAACTACCTCCATTTGTACATTATTTGTCTAACTGTTAAGACATGGACAGCAAGGCTTTTTGTATCCCCTTCCAGCCTTATGTATCTCAAGAATTCTTGCTCGCAGGTCCTCAGAAAGCTCTTTGGTGTGGGGCATGGTTCCCATGAAATGCATCTTCTGAACAGCTTTTTCAAAACTAGTGTGAGGTTTTTAAAGGGCAGGACAGCTTGAATCAACTTCTGCAAACTCGTCACACTAATTTAACTCCATGTTGGATGACACCTGACTCAAATTAGCTCTTGTAGAAGTCACTGACCTTGGGGTTCACATACTTTTTCCACCCTGTGATGTGAATGTTTACATATTGTGCCCAATAAAAAAAAAAAAAAAAATCAACCCTTTTTTTGTGGAGTATTACTTTAAGAGAATGTACGATTGTATTGTTGTGACTTACATTAAAACCGGAACACATTTTATCAGCAATTTATGCAGAATTCCAAGAAATACCAAAGGGGTCACATACTTTGTCTTGCCAAGGCAAGAACAGTCAGATTACCTTTGAAAGGTAGTTTAAATAGGGGGTCTCAAACTTTTTGGAGTCAGGGACCCCTTTTAGAAAGCAGATTTTCCAAGGACCCCCATTGCAAATGTATGTGGAAACAAAGCAAAAAAAAAGAATCACTAAAGCCACACATAAGTGCCCTTATAGACTTTATATTAATTTTTTTTTGTTTTGTTTTCTTGTTCTCATGAACTTAATCTCATGAGACGTCTTGTCTTGGGGGATTGGTGTCTCGTCCCATCCCTATAAATTATGGCTCGTTCTAAAATGCATTGCTTTGAAATGGCAATGCATTGCACTGTAATTTCTGATAAGTAGCTTCCAGAAATCAGATGACCAAAATTCGAATCAGAACAATCAATCCATGACAAATCAATTGGAACGTACCCTGTGGTCCCCACCGTCTGGTCGCCTCTTTTCCATCGCCATCTTTTCCATTGCCAAGCGCTCCCTTTCCCTTTCTCGTTCCTTTTCTTCACGTTCCCTTTCCCGTTCTTTCTCCCTCTCTCGATGTTTTCTGTACTCCCTCTTTTCTTGTTCCATTAGAAGCCGGGCCATCTCCTGTCACAGTTAAGACAGTGTCAATTGCATTCCACTACTGTCAAGGGAAATCTTCTGAACTCTAATACCGTCAGCTTCCCCCCCACCCCAAAAAAAACTTAACTATACACAATCGGGACGATTATTTATTTAATATGTAACAAGGCCAAATGGGAGCTGACCTATACATCGTAAACAGTAACGAATGACAACATTTTAACATTATAGGTTTCTACCCAATATTGATAATGTACTTCTAGCTTGACACATCTGCAAACTCGAATCTAGACTAAATTTCATGAACAAAGAATGAACTGATGAATAAACATGAATCGGAGACATGGAGATGTTATTCTACATTTTATGTGGGAATGCATACAGAGCAATTTTAAAGTACATGAAAAGTCAAGAGTAAGAAAAGGTTCACCCAACGCACCTCATCCTGTGCAACTTGAGCTGCACGCACATGACTCTTGCTTGCCTGTAACAGATAAACATTTTTTTTTTTTTAAATTAAAAATTGGTAAAATATTCATGACACTTAGTTCAAACGGGTGCAAAAAACAAGCCTGCTGACAAAGGGTTAAGTTTTACCTCTTTCAACTGGGTGATAAAATGATGTACATAAATATTTCTTATTGTAATAAAACGTGTCATATATTGAATCATTGGCTGATGACATTGTTGTTTATCACAAACAGTCTAAGACCGCACAAGAGACAGTTTTAGGGTCCCTCTGTATTGCTTGGCAGTTTAATGGAAATGATTCCCCCACTGTGATGGTGTGGCGCACATGCAGTACGCATATATTGAGCAGCCACAACATTATGAGCACTGGCATAACATCCTGAGATTGAAGATACAGTCCAATAATGCCCATTTACATATATAGGGATGGCTCATTTCCCACGTTTTCATGTCCGATACCAATACTGCAGCCTCAGATATTGGCCTATACCACCCATCATCTTAACCGCCTATACTAGCTGGCTTCGGGCGGCAAGCCAGATACATCTTTAACTGATAGCTAGCCAAACACAGGGCACAAAGGTGAACAGCCATTCAACCTTACAATCAGTGCAAACACACAAGGATAATTTAGACTGCTCAATATGTCTAATGTACATGTTTTTGAAATGTGATAGCAACCCGGAGTCGCTGGAAAAAACTCATGCAAGCACAGGGAGAACATTCAAACTCCACGCAAAGAGGCTGGAGCGGGAAATGAACCTGCGACCTCTGCATTGTAAGGTGTGGGCGTGCTAACCTGTCTGTGAGCAAGCCACCCTTATTCTATACAGATTCAAGTTTTTGTTTTTGTTTTTTTGTTTTGAGGGGGTGCTACTGTAAAGGTTTTTAATACGTTGATGTACTTTGCTTGATATTGACTTTAAAACCCCACATTCACGATAGAATTATTATTCCAGTTTCCCTAATACTGTTTCCAAACAGGGGTACATTCTAAGTGAAGACATTGCAGAGGTACGCAGAAACATTTGTTAATTTATTACTCTTAACATTAAACTGTGGCACAGCAATTTTCAAGCATCAAATAAATGATAAAATGTTTTTAATCACCTACTGCAATGTGCTGACATACCAGTCACTGCTGTTTGGTGCAATGAATGAGTGTTTCTATAGATTCTCCTTCCAAGCATGATTACATTACTTGCTTTCTTTCTTTTTTGCACACCCTTGCTTATAAAACTAAAAATCGACAAAACACTAAAGTGTGTTCTTCATGTCTTCAAGTAATTTCACTGGCACTGTGTTCACAACAATGCGTGCTCCAAAGCGAACATGATATAATACTTTCAAGAGTAAATAACAACATTGGCACAACACTGGACAAGAAACATCTCGCTTGCTATTGTCGTAGTTGTAGTTCTGGTTTGACGATCACAAAGTTGAGTATAGGATCAGACTGGTTCTAAACAAACACATTCCGATAGGTATTTTGACCTTGATCAGAGTCGATACAAATTTTGTGTTATCCCTATTTGTCTTAGGATGTGCTATGATGCATGCAGTACAAAGGGCCACAATTACAGTATGTTGTATATACAAACAGTGCAATGTATGCATTCAGGCATTCACCTTGACTTCCTCCTCCTGCATTCTTTTGGCCACCTCCAAGTCCTTGAGTTCCTGCTCACGCAGATCCATCTTGGTCAGGCCCCTGGTGGCATCGCCGAGTCCATACTCCCCTTCTACAAATGCGCCGCTCCCTTTGTGCACAATTCGACCTGCGGAAGTGAATGCCTGGTATTACTGATTCAAAACAGTATGGTACAGGTTTGACCTAACAATAGCCTCATGAAATTATGTTTCACTTGTTTTAATTTCCAAAAAGAGGTGGAAAGTCAATAACTGATAAAAAAAAAAAAAATCACTTCTATTTGAAAGGGGAAAAAAAATCAATTCAATTTCTTTGTCATTGATATAGCAGACTATGAAGTTATTAAGGTACCTTTAAGGGCAGTGCAGGTGTGCGCTTTACTACTTTGGACCACCTTTGAAATCAAACAGACCAGGCAAGTTGCTGCGCAGCCCTTAGGTCCTTTTAGCAAATCATAGTCTTGCACTTCTACCCAAAATTTACAAGAAAACCCTATCTTTGATCCACTTATTTCTCAGCACTGTTAAAATGTTCACAATAAAAGGGGGAAAGCCACAGCAGAAAAGCAGCATGAAGAATCATGTCAAGCCATCAAACCACAACATTGACCAATGGAATCAAGGTGATCATTAAAGACTTCCAATTCAATCAGCCCACCACCTGAGATTGCCAAATCAATAAGCAACCGCAGCACACCAAAGCAAAGCCCTACAGAACCCAGATGGGGGCTGCGGGTGGTACCTGTCTCGCCGCTGGAGGGCGGACGCTTGCCAGAAGGTTCCCACAACTCTCTGCCATCACCTTTTACTTTGCTGTTCCTTTGCTCTTCAAACACATCGTCGGGGCCCGACTGAACCCGCTGGCGGCCCCTGGCCCCCCTTGTGTCATCGTCGTCCTCCTCCCGGAAATCTCTGTTCCCCCTCAGCTCAATGAAATCATCACGACGCACCCGTTCCCTGCTTCTGGCCCTCGCTCGTTGTCCGTCCTTGCCTTTGTATGTATGCTTGTCTCTCCCTTCAGGCCTCTCCTCAATGTGTCCTCGATCTCTGGAGCGCTCCCTTTCTCTACCTCCTCTCGCCATCCTTACGTCGTGCTCCCTGTCCGACCTTTGGTGTTTCCTCAATTGATAGTCCTGCTCTAATTCCCTGCCTCCGTCTCTGTCCTGTCTTCTGTCTCTCTCTCTCTCCCAGCCCTTGTCTCTTTCCTTGGGGCTCATTGGAGAATGGGCTGGTCTCTCTTTCCTTCTCACTACTTTATTGGGATCCTCTCTCATTATGTCTTGTGCTCTTTTAGATTCAGCAGGTTCATAATCAGGGTACCTGTCCCCACGCTTGCCTTTGGGTGATGGCAGGTTATCAGAGTACGGATCTACATGCCTCCCCCGGCCGTCCTCTGCCAGGAAATGCTCGGGGTACCTGGAGCGGCTGTGAAGTGCTGCCGGATCCTGTTTGGGCTGTCTGCTCTTTTTTGGCTCTATGGAATTAGAATCTGGCGAATTATCACGTTGGGAGCTCCCTGGAGGATGCAGATCATAAGGACCTGGGGAGACTGAAGTGTGATGCGTGGGCTTGTCCAGGTCAAGAGGCTGTCTGGTAGCTGAGCGGATGGAGAAAAGTTTGGAAGAAACCGATATTGAAAACAAAATGGTTCAAAGGAGCACAGAAACGTGAAAAGTAATAAAGACTCAAAATATGAACTTCAGTAGTTAGTAAATGAGCTGCCGCACCTGCCAAGGAAGAAACAAGTAGACGAAACATGATGATGGTTAGTTACCTAGAATATTTAAGAAGATAGGGGCAGTGGAAATGTGTGTTTAAAACAAAAAAAAAAAAGGAACCAAAATGGAGAACTGACATTGTATAGAATGCAATCAGCAATTGCAGTACCTTTCACTTTTTGCTTTAATACAGCGATGCGTTCAAGTAGTATTGGAAATATTTTTAAAAGCAATTCACTTTCCTGGCATCTGACGATCTGCGATGTGATTGACCACAGTATGAATAAGGAGAGGACGAAAGCCTGTTGAAGCTGCTTAGCCCTAAACTCTCTCAGCACCATTTTTTAGGATGAGGAACAGGACATTGCTGACTACGGAAATAATGTTTCTGCCGGTATTAAGTGCCTGTGTGTGATGCAGCCAAAGAGGTCGACGTGTTCGCTTCTTCTCTCCCTTCTATTAAGCAGTCGTTATTCCTTCCACTCAATTGTCAAGAGTTGGGCAATCCAAAAGTGCACAGACACAAACTGGGAAAAACTGGGAAAAACTGGGAAAGCAACAGTATTCTACTCACCTCCTGGATCCTCATAGTACTCTTCATCCTGGTGTTTCTGTCGCCGTCGTTCCTCTTTCATCTCCTTCTCATGCAGCTTACGAGCAATAGCCTGCAAATATGCACGTGCAAGGAGGACATGTTCGGAGGCACAATAAGAATAAATGCAAATAAATTATACTATTTTGTTATCGTTAAATCTAATGTTTTACTGTTCTGATGTACAGGGTATCTGCAGGTTGAAGGCAGTGACAAACTTCTTGATTAAAGGACACCTCTCATTCACTTAACTCATTCATTGCCAGCCCAGTTCAAATGCCGTCAAGGGCAGTGAATGCTTTAAGTCTGAGGAGCGTTTCCTGATATTTGTTGACGAACCATGACCTGTTTAAAAAAAAAACGTTGTGTGAAACCCAAATTTGAAACCTGAATTAGGCTTCAAACTGTGATTTCAAAGCCTACTTTGAAAGTTCAACTGTGGCTTGAAATAATCATTTGAAAAACTGACCCTTGTTTAACAGGTTTGAATACTTTATTTCAAACCCTACGACTTAATCAAAACTCTAAGTTGAAACCTTTACCTGTATTAGAAAACTTAAAAACCTAACCTAAGTTTGAAACCTTAATTTCAATCATACGTTGTTAGAATCCCTCATTTTAAACCTTAATCAAACTTGAAACCATAATTTGACTCTCGAAACCTTGTTGAAACCCTATATGAAACTCATTAAATTAACAGTTGTTTGGAAAGCATAACACATGCGCAAAATCCATTCATTCTATTCTAATTTGAAAAAGTAGAATTCAAATTCCTCTAAAGTTTAATTTACATAATTCACAGTTATAATGCACCCGTGCAACCTATAGTCAGCAAGGTCGTTGAATGAGTTAATTTTATCTAGTTTTTCACAATTGTTTAAAAGTGTTGTTTTTAGAAAACACAATTTTAGACTTTTTCAGGATATCATAAATGACAATAGGACGTCTGACATCAAACATCAATATTTGGGCACCTCATTGGTGTTGTCAACATGAGCAGGTAGGGTGGGAATTCCTTTTTTTTAACAAGCGGGCGAGGCATTTAAGTCATACTAAGTGGTGTGTGTGTGTGCATTTGTGCGGAAACCTCCTTACCGCATCCTTCTCCTCTTGCTGTCTACGTTGCTGCTCAGCTTGTCGGACCAGTTGATCTTGAATCTCATGGGCAATCTCGTTATCTTGGCGCTCTCTTGAGTTTTGCGTGCGTTGCCATGCACGTAGGGAGGGGAAAGGGAGAGGACAAAGCAAGCTTATTAAATGAAATAAGACAACTGACTCTGGGCGAAGTCGTTCATCTTGCTTGGTAGTTTGAATGAAGGGATGCAAGAAACTGACAAATGTCAGTTTACTATGACATTTACAACATTTAAAACATGTTTGTGATTAAATGGTATTACACAAAAGGAATACACAAACACATGGCAAACATTTGTATCGCATTTTTTACATTGAAATTATATAATTAGGCCTAGGTGGCGATCCTTTTTTTTTTTTTTTTTTTTTTTTTAGGCTGATTCAGTTTGGAAGAATAAAATTCCGATGACCAATTATTGGGATGATGATAACATTTAGAATCATTAACATCTATTTTTGGTCCCTCAAAGCTCAAGACAAGACGTGAATGACATTCTTATAAGTGAATATTTGTTAGATTCATTAAAAACATGTATAATGAACTTTGATTTTAAAGTTTGCCCTTGAGCAATTGTTCAACATTGTTTGTGTGTGCATGGAAAATATGCTTGAATTTCATTAACTTTGTATTATGTATTGTGGATTGAGCTAA
This sequence comes from Hippichthys cyanospilos, assembly GCF_059441005.1. Lineage (NCBI taxonomy): Eukaryota > Metazoa > Chordata > Actinopteri > Syngnathiformes > Syngnathidae > Hippichthys > Hippichthys cyanospilos. The sequence continues at coordinate 16,567,249 of NC_142378.1, read as the reverse complement.
TGCTGGCTATTAATTGGTCAGGGCCTAATAGCTACTCTAGTATACATTGTAATCTGTGTTTAATACCCCCTTCCTTTTTTTTGACCGATCGATAACAGAGGTCACCAAAACCAAGTACAAATGTCACTAATACTTTTGATAGCCCAAAGTTCAACCCCAAAGACAATATTCTTCTAATTTGTAATTTCAAGTTCAGGATCGTAAAACTGCTACCAGAGAGCACACAATACTCGTATTGGCTGCCATCGTGAGTAGTGATACCTTGAAATAAAGCAAGCAACATAGTTGTCATCAGTACTTGCCCGTCCCTAGTAATTTACATTCAAAATACTTGCACACTGACTATTTGTGGTTGGTTCATGCATTCCGTGAGACTTTCGTGTTACCCAGCAGTCTCTTGCTCTTTGGTATGCCAAAATGAACTTTTCTGCGATTAAGAAATACAGATTCATTTAAGGAGGGTAGATACTGAGTCCCTGGTTAATGGGGCTTGGTTGATATGAGAACTACCTTGGAGAAAGAATGACTCTATTCTTAGGTGGTTCATTCAACATGTAATGCACACCTACTGTTTCCAAAAGAATTACTGCTTGAGTTTGCTCATTATTAGACAGCTCCATGCAACTCTGTATTGTTATTCCAACCTTATTTCTGCAAAGACAACACGAACATGTCCACAAAGGACAATTCTTGTCTTTGTGATACTTGTATTTGAAATGCCTTTGGCATTAAGACCGTTTTCTTGTCCCTAACTTCCTGTACATTGGGCAGATAATGCAACATACAGTATGTCACAAAGGTTTAGCTTTGCTATGGTATCTGTAAATGTTATTACTGATAATGAACACCTTAGATGTGTGTATAATATTGATATTACATTGTTGAACATGCAAGAAGAAAGCTCCTGCTTTAGACACATTTAAGCTGTTGATGTCTAACGTGCTGCCTCCATTGCAGGAGCCTTGCGCCAGGGAGCCATAAGGACATTACTTATGCATTGGTGAGCAAACATAAGCAACACTGTCATGCTTCTCTCCAGTCACAGGGGCAGGACGTGTTGTTTGGAGACTCAACTATGACTCAGTCAAAGTGTCCCATTAAAATACAGAGTGATATTTTTATTTTATTATTTTCTTCACTTTGAGCACATGGGCCACGGTGTTAAATGGGAATAGGCCAAACATTGCACTGGGCCTTCCGAGTGTTTGTACTGACAGTGAAACACTAGGTGGGGCACTGTTGTAAAAGTTGAAGACACACTGGCAATTAATTGGTAGAAGCAGCAGAGGAGAGAGCGATCTAGCTCACACCCACTCAGCAAAAGCAGCAAGCATGAGAACCAAATGTGTTGTTACATGCAATACATGTTTCTCGCACTAACTTTAAAACAGCACTAGGTGACAGTAGTGCTGGGAAAACCACCTGGCTCCAGCCCATTATAGTGAGAGTAATTCAAATTTGATGTTTTATCTTGATCACTTTGATACTTTTGGTTAATGTAGTTTTTACACTCGTGCGACAAGCAAGACTTAAAATGTCACAAACACGTTCCCTTTACATTTAGTCAAGGTTTTGTGATGGCAAAGATTTAGACTAATTAAAGGAGACATTATTTATTTGATAAATAGCTCTGAAACAAATTAGCAAGTTAAGCATCATTAGTTCTTCAAGATTTTCTTATGCTGCTTAGTATAGGGGCTTTGTGGTTTATGACATATTACATTTCCAGGTTGTGAACCGCGTGCATTTTAACTACCATATTTTTTGGACTATAAGCCGCGACTTTTTTTTTTTTTTATCATGATTTGAGCCCTGCAGTTTATATTCCAGTGCGGCTTATCTGCTCGTTTTTCCCACTGGTCGAGCAAATGTGTGTTCAAGGAGTCACTTTATGGAACAACTATGAAATAGAACTGAAAATAGGTGAATCAATGGCTGTGGTCAAAAATGGTTTTAAAATATATTATTAAAAATTTTCTTTTTAAAAAAGGTCTAAATTTAATAAGATCTTGTATAAAAGTTTGTGACGTGAAATTTGATATACAGTATACAGTATATATGATTGTATTTATAAATTTATGATTGTAATAACCATGTATTTGCAGTGTGTGCAATGTTCACTGAAATAATCTCTCAATTAAACGGGAGACAGAATGCTATCAAAGTATTGATTTTGAGTTTGAACTGATATTTACTATCTCTGCAGTATTCTGTTGGTAATATCCATCCATTTTCTAGGAACATAATGTTGGGACTAAATATGCAGGCTTGTTCAATCTGTTAAAGAGCGAATGTTGCAGTTGGTAGACAATTACAGAAATAAGCACCAGCAAGCTTGCGACCCTAGTGAGGATAAGTGGCTTAGAAGATGGATGGATGGATGGAGTCACGTTCAAGTGTTTCGTCATCAACACACATAAGGTCTCCAAACCCACTTGTAAAGGCCTCACAGTGCCTTAAGTGCTCCATATTTTTCCAATTTTACTTGACCAGCTGCATATTTATAGATTGCTTGTACTTCAATTTCTGTCTCACAATATAAAGTAAATAGAAACAGTCCTCGGCGAGGTAACCCGAATTTCCACATTTATCAGAATTAACCTTTTAATAGCCCAACATACCACCTAAATGTCTCAATAACTACCCAAATACATGTTGTCGTTTCGCCTTTGTCCATCATTACATTACATTGATGATACTGTATTCAGCTTTGTTTCCATCGTTATGGCTTTCTTTGTGGTTGGATCACCATCGCTGGAAGATTCCATTATCGTTTTTTGGAGCCACGATGTAAAAAAATGGGTGAAAACGTAGTGTACACCTGAAAATTACAGAGCACAGAACGACACTCTACACTAGTGGGCTACTGTGGACAAAATGTCGGATGAGACTCAGAAGTCATAAAGTCAAGACGAGTACCCAACGACTGCCTGTAAAATACATTATTAGAAATAAGGTTTCACAACTCTTACAACTCCTAAGTTGGGGCACTTGTAAGTCAAGCCACCACTGTACTTGTTTAAATTAGTTTTATGCTTATGTTGTAACAATAACATGTTGTATTGTTAATGTTGATTATTTATTTTAATGGTTTAAAAGGCAAAAAGCAGAGTGCGTCAGCGTGTACGAGACACCCACATGGCAACATGCTGCTTCTTGATCACGACCTTGGCGATCTCATCCTCCTCCTCCTGCAGCTTCTTGGCCACCTGCAGATCCTGGTGCACCAGCCGGCTCTTGTGGACATTGGATGCCAAGTGGCTCTCGACTGTAACACAAAGCGCATTGCTTCACTCTACTCTGGAAAAGCACAGAACCAATACTAAAAGACATATCTTCTGATTCTCCAGTTGCTGTATTGTTTGGATTGCTTGTTGAGAACAAGATAAATGGCAAGGACGAAGACTCGTCATTCTCTGGTGATAAACTCAAAAGACACTTGAGAAATGAATGTTTGTGGTAGCCGTGCCATTTCAAGGTTAGCGGAATGCACTTTGTGGCCATAACAGAAGATAAATCTCGCTGCCTGACGCACTCGCGGCGCTCGCTAAGCTCGGACGACATCACTCACTCGTTCACTCAGATATGTTTCACCTGACTATCCATCTTTGAGCCACTTCCTTGTGAACAAACTCAAACTACAGTACGTTTGGCAATTTTCTAGCGCGAGGCTGCCGAGGTTAAACAAGGAGCATGATGAGTCACCGCTGTTAAAAATTGAGGAAATAGTCATTATTGATCAAATCATAATTTTTTTTCCTTTCATGACACTGATCAATTGTTTAAAGCACACAATACATGAAATATTTGAAAGCTCAGCCAAGGAGTCTATTACTCAATATTTTTGACGTATCCAAGACCTTGAACAGGTGTCACATCATTCAAAAGACTTCCCAAATCTGTAAGGTATTGGGTGTGTGAGACTGCACACTGGAATTGTTATGGCTGACAGCAGGCACAATGGTCTATGAAAGGAACATATGCACATACAAATACATGATACAAATACCCAAATAATTGCACTGAAATAGTGACTTGTTTTTAATTTCTGTAATTTTGACGGCATTCACTTAGAAGCAACGGTTGTGTTTAAATTGTGCAGCAAGTAATTCAGGCTCAAACCAGAGCCTTAAATGGGGTTAATGACAACACAAAGACAGGCCATCCTCAAGCCAAGTTTGTAAAAGTCAAAACAAAAAACTGTGTGTTACGCTGTGTGTTAAAGCCTGGCTTTGAGGGTTTTTCTTTTTTTCCTTCACCCAAATGATTGATGAGAACAAACTTTATTGTCATTGTTCTGAAAGTGCAGATCAGTGTCCAAAATAAATGTTATCTTGCAGCTAGCCATGGACTGATATTAGATTCTGCAGGTGTGATAACCTGAGGAAAAATATTTATCTCAATTCATTTATATTGTAGCATATTTATTATATGTATATTATTCATCCTTATTATGTATTGTTCATATTATTATTAATATGCACCAATTGAAGCAGAGCTCCCATTTTTCTTCTATACATGTGTACAATGCCAATTCAATTCATTTCAATTCAATTCAACTCTGTTCTATTCTATCACATCACGGTGTCACAGTATCACAGAATATCCATATATATTTATTCACAGGATCAAGGAATATCATGTAAAATCCATCCAGAATGGAGGGATGAATATTACATACCTATACCATATTTTTCAGGCCATAAGATGAAAGTACATAGGAAGAAATCTTAAAATTTCAGATGAAGAACATAAAAGCTGACTTGCATCAGGCACATGTGATAATGTACACTGTCAATTTTGGAGAAAATGCAATCATTCAATGATAATACTTCAGTTTGCCTTCTAGTCTGAAAAATCTGGTATAATAAAACTGCGAAAGAAATACTAAAGTTTCTTTAGTACTTTGGCACATATTCAACGATGCTTTGGTCCCGTGGTTTTTTTTTTTTAAATTTTTTTAAAGCTCATAATTTTAATTTCTATATTACAATTTTGTCTCTCTTCCCAGGCACATTGCTGACTTTGAACCAGTTGTATGAGTAACACAATACCAGAGGTGTCAAATGTATGGCCCATGGGTTGGAGCCGGCCCTCGAGGAGGTTTAACCTGGCTTGCAAGGTTATTTCTGAAGTATTACAAACATGTATAGGAGTGAACCCATTAGTCCGCTGTCCATAATGCTGTAATGCCCTTGCATGTGCTAAAGGATTTGCTCAATTTGTTGGATCGCTACTTTATGAAAGAAAAGAAATAGAACTGTAAATAGGCGCGTAGTCCCGAGATGCTGTTAGCCTCAATGCTCCGGATAACAACTAACTCTCTTAAGTCCTCCTCTGCAGTCTTCCTCGTGACAGGACAACAACAAAGAATCATTACAGTACACAAAAATCTGTACTTTTGCAAGCTATAGAGCAAACTATTTTTCCCAAGCGTGGCCAATGGTCACTTTGGCTAGTAAATCCAACTTACAAGCCAAAGTGACCAGTTGCCAAGCTTGAGAAATATAGCTTGCTGATCACTTCAGTGACAGAATGTAGAGCACGTCGAGATTCACAATGAACGGGGACTGTCCTTTGGCGCATTATCAGACATTTAGTTTTAGTCCAGGTTTGTGCACAAAAGAAAAAAAAATCTACATATTCTTGACAGTTTATTTTATTTAATATAAAGTATGATTTTACCTGTCTGGCCCACTTGAGGATACATTTTCCTCCCTGCGAACCCGTAAACTAAAAGGAGTTTGACACCCCTGCTATAAAGGTTTGGTATTGGGGTTTGCAAACACCCCCATGACCAACCATGTTTGAAAACCCAAGTGACCGACGCAGGGTTAAATATTTTCAATATGCAGCTGTGATTTTTTTCGTATGTTTACGTATCACATTTCTTTAGGTGATTCGGTCATTTGTTTCTGTGTTTTGGGTTTCACTACTGTTTTTTTTTTTTTTTTTTTTTTTTAATTTTCTTCTCCGTCTTCAATTTCAACCAAGAATGT